>NC_135735.1:48767500-49067500 GCF_041903045.1 Epinephelus lanceolatus | reverse complement strand
TGCAGGACCGCTAGGGTGTTCCACTCACTGTAATCATTCTATAATTATGTATACACTGGAGTGATAATGTATCCCACTGAGACTTATCTTGTGTGTTGCACTACTTAACAATCACCTTTCTAGTTTCTAGATTAAACACTGTAACAGAATGATATTACACATTGAGTGCCTTACCCTTGTTGTGCCTATACAAGGCTGTAACCAGTAGAATGTAGTGTGTTTGATGTTTAGCTAATCGCTTGGGTAGAGTGGGACCTTCCGGGCCCAAAGGGGGGAATATATATTTTCCTCCCTCACTATTTAGTGGGACTTGTTAGTCCTTGTTGTAGTGTAATGTACTAATTTACTGTAGTGTTTATACTTTACCTTTAAGTTGACCTTTAAAGATACGTGTTGAAGCAATGTACTCTGTGCACTGACAAGTCACACTGGTTTATTATTTCATGTATTTCTATGGCACACACATACACTCATTGAGCACTTAAGCATTGTGGTGGAAAAGTACCTAGGATTCACTGTGCATCATTTTTTTTAAAAATAGCATGAGGATGGGCTCAGAAATATTGGTGGAAAGTTAGGGGAATTCCAGCTTTGCCTGATATGACCCTGGTAATAGGAGGTGGGCCTAGACTGCCCAGGAAAGCATTACACGGTGAAATTGGCTCCAAGGGAAAAAGGGAGAGCTGGGATACCATTATGTACAAGCTCCAGTGGGTAGGCTGGCTTCAAGGGAAGAACGGAGAGCCGTGACACCATTATGTTCAGCCCAAGTGGGTAGGATTAAAGAAAAAAGGTGGAGGCTCAGCAGAATCTTCACCAGCCTTAAAAAGGGATGCACAGAAGGGAAAACTTCAGTCCTGCTCTGGAGCATGACTCATTGAGTTGATGTGTTTTGTTGCCTGCAAGCACATTAAACTCAGTTGCACCTGATTCTATGTGTCTCCAGTGATTTTTTTGACCTCTGAGTATTTGAGTTTTTGATATTTAATAGAAAACAAGCAAACAAAGTTTGTTCGGGAAGTAGGGAATGAGGTCGCGAGCTTTCTGGCCCAGCTCCAGGCCTTGAATTCTGCTTCTTCAAAAACAAAGTAATACATAAGGTTTAAAACATTCGGGTCATAATCACTGGGCGTGGGCAATCATGCAGGCCCCAGAACAGCCCGTGAAACAGCCAGACCTCAGAAATAATTGTGGGGCCAGGTGGAGATTGGCCGCGCCGGACCAAGACTGAGTCCACCCTGTGTTGGAAAATTCGTGTATTTAAACATATTTAACCTAAACTGAACTTCTAGCCTAATGATATGTGTTGCTCATTTAACCCCTATTGTGACAGCAGTGAGAGACACCAAGGTCACGAGCCAGGGAGGCTCAGACACCAAGATTATGAGTCAGGGAGGACAACAAGTGTCCTTGTTAGTCTCAAGAGATGTTGTGTTTTAGGAATGTCAAGGCGTCACATATTTTGACTGTTGATGTGCATGTGTTGTGGGAACTATAAAGACAGCTGGGCTAAAGGACTTGCTAGGCACTCTTACTGACTGACTGTTCATGCGGTTGTATATGTTTGAGTGTCTCCATTCATAAATGCTTATTAAAACTCAAGAAAGACAGCCGACGTGTGAAGACTTTTTCTTGAAACTGTTCATTAAATAGTAGTTTTGCCACCACAAAATTGGCGACCAAGAAGGGACCTCATCTGTGAGCGGATTCTGGAATTCTGGACTGAAGGTGTGAAGACTGTGCGCACAACAAGAGCCAAGGCTCTTACCACCTCAAACTCCTCCACAAAGGATGGTTGAGAGGAGGGCCTGATGTCTGGAAAACCGGGATTCCCTTGACCGTTGGGATCCAAGAACTTGGTGGCTGTCAACACCTCGCTGTCTTTTCTGGTGAGTTTTGAGGACTGCGCAGGAAAAGTCTTTTCCACCTATTGAGATAGTTTGGCAGACGTGCCAGGCACCATTTCTGGGAAGCTGATTGCAGGAAAAGTGGTGAGCTCGATTTTAGGTCTGGGACCTAAAGTAGTGTAGGTTAGGAACCTAACACGACACCTGATTATTTCAGCCGTTAAAGGTGGAAGAAAAGGTGGTGATAAGCTGTCTGGGTTAAAGGAGAAGTAGAGACACTTGCTATCAAAGTGGAACAGGCAAATCCCACGCATTTTAGGGTAAAGGTAGAAAAAAAAAATCCTTTAAAGTGATAAGTTTGCATATTTTTTTGAGATTGATTTTTGCTTCCACAAATTTGATTTACTTCTAATACTACTAAGAAAACTGAGAGTTTGATTACAATGGGATCTGGACAGAGCACAACCTCAAAATGGGAAAATTGAGCCTGATTATGGCGCTCCCAATGTGAGGTTTATGGAGATTAATTATGGAAAGGAGAGTGTGGCTCAGTTAGATCTGTGGGTCAATAAGTGCTGTTTCCCGAGAACAGGCAGCCTGAGTGTTAAAAAGCTCAAAGGCTTTGGAGGTGAGGTTGACAGACTTAGAAAGACAGGGGATTAGAAGTTTGGAGGTAAGGTCAAGTTCCAGGCAGATTGGTCAGCTTTTAGTAGTTGGATGAGGGAAGCCAAGCATAGGCAGGGCCCCAAAGGTTTCCCGGTGCAGTGTTCGAACCTGTGTCCTGAACGGCCCCCACCGTATGTTGAACACCACGAACCGGAGGGAGCAACTGGCCTCTTTGAATCAGCGCTGCTTACAGAGACATTGTTCTTCGGCTGATGACAAGATTGAAGACGGAGTTCCCTGTTCGTTTGGACTGGGGAAAAGTGGTGGCGGTTAAGCAGGATGCAGATGAGACTGTCTCTGCTTATCTATACCGCCTGAGACAAGCAGCGATGCAGTATGGTGGACTGACCGAACTTGAGAAAAGTCAAAGGAGGACAAAAAGACAATGACCGTTGTTTCAAGTGCAGCAAAAGGGACATTGGGCAAGAAACTGCCGTAAAGGGGGAAACAACAAGAAAAAAGATGGGGCAAATGAGTCAGATTGACTATGTGGTGAGAGCATGAGGACGGACGAATCTGGTGACGACACTGGCCTGGAAAACCAACCAACGCTTCAGACACGTGAGAACACTGACATTAACACAAATACAGAAACACACAGCACACACACATCATGACTGATGCAGAGTATGAGCTTGTTTCTGACGCGATTCTGCACCTTGAATCTAAACAGAGAGAGAGTGAGCATAGCAATATGCTGGCTGATTTTTCAGCGGAGGCATACAAAAAGGAGGCCTCGATACACACTGTCAGTTAAAGGTATTAAACTCTTTCCCGGTGGATTCCGGGGCCACAGAATCTGTCGTAAGACGTTGTGATTTTCATCCGAAGGCTAAACCTAAACTGAGTGGGAGATATCAGAAAACAATAAGGGTGACAGGGACAGCGATTATTGAAAAATACACTGCCCCACTGAATTGTTTTGATTCTGAGACGGGGAAGTTTTTCAAACACTCATTTTTGTATTCTGACAAATGCCCTATCAATCTGATGGGACGAGATCTTATGTGTATGCTGGGAATTGTTTTGATTTGTACACCTGATGGCATTCAGGTGAGGAGAGTGAATGAAATGAAGGAAAGTTCTGCTTTTTTCCAAAATGCTGAGGGACAGTTTGTGTGCGATCGAGTGGAAGATAGAGCTCTCTCCCTCTGTTTTGCTGCAGCTCTCAGAGACACACACACATGCTGACGTCACATGCCTGCACTGCACCGCACACATGATTCCTATTTCACACACTGACCGAGATTATGAGAACATCTGGTGTAATACAGGACAGGAAAAGGATAAGTTACAGCTAGATTGGCTGTATTGGAATGACGTTAATTGTGCTGTCTCGATGAAACTTCCTGATCAATTGCATGAGTTGATTTTGTCACAAAACTCTGATCCACACATCTCACTGGTAAATCTCAACCGCACAGACCTGGGTCTGTGGGTGCGGGAGCTGAACGCCACTCCATGCTGGAAGCCTACAATTGATCCTCATATTGATTTTAATGAGGGGATGAGGGTGTACAGAAAGAAACTAAACTGTGCCATTGAGACTTCCCGTTCAGTCGTGTTTGCAGACAAGACTGAGTTTTGATACTGATATGTGCATAGTTAAATCCGTTGCAGACATCCCAGAGCTACAGCAGGTTCCCGCTTACCTCTGGGCCAAAAGTAAACATGATGTGCCCTGTGAGGCAAATTGTGATTTGTGATATTGGGCTTTACAAATAAAATTGATTGATTGATGTTGGTCTGATAAAACAACTGCGAGCCTGTGATAATAACACCTAAATCAGACTACAGACCCTGTCATAATCAATATCCTCTCAGATGTGAAGCAGTTGAAGGCATTAAACCTCTGTTTGATGATCTGTTGAAAGTGGCGTGATTGTTGCATGTGCAAACTCTCCTGTGAGAACGCCCATATTTCCTGTGCGTAAAATAGAATATAATGCGTATAATAGAACCTGCAGAGTGGAGATTTGTGCAAAAACCTGCAAGCTGTAAATGCTGCTGTGCAGGCCAGGGAGCCTACAGCCCCAAAATCCACATACAATTCTGTCTCAAGTTCCAGCTGATAGCAAATGGTTTTCAGTTGTTAAACAGTCAAATGCTTTTTTTCAGTGTTCCAGTACACCCAGATAGTCAATTCTGGTTTGCATTTTGATTGGAAATTCTGCTTTGAGAGATAGTTTGGAAACTCTTGTACTGCCTAAAGGAAGTGCTTTGTTGCAGTATGGTGATGACATTTTGGTTGCGAGTGAAACCAGAGAGGGCTGTGTTAAAGATACCCTTGCCTTGCTGACTCATTTGGCTGAACAGGGACATGGAGCCAGCCTGTCAAAGCTACAATTTTTTGCACAAGAGGTCACATTCCTGGGTCACGTGATCTCTCCTGAGGGAAAGACCCTCACGTCTAAGCGCATTGAAGCCGTTCAAAAGACCCCAAAAAATTGAGGCTAAAAAACAAGTTATGTCATTTTTAGGGATGACAGGCTACTGCAGGCAATAATTATGCTGAAATTGAGGCACCATTAGCAGCAATTGCTCATGGGAAAGGCCTGAAAACACCTGATTGTGTCATTTGGACTCCTGACACAGAGAAATCTGTTGTTGATTTGAAACTTTCTTTGCAAACACCTCCTACTCTTGGACTGCCTGACTGTAGACAACCATTTACCCAGACTGTTGATGAAAAGGGTGGGTACATGACTTCTGTATTGTTACAAGAACACGGGGGGAAAAAAGCTACCTGTAGCTTGTTTTTCATATAAATTTGATAGTGTTGCTGCAGTTGACACACATGACTGTGTAGCTGTGATAAATTCTGTTTGCTCTCCCAGGCCAGATTTGAGAGACACATCGATTGCCAACGCTGATTTGAATTTTTGTAGATGGATCAGCTTCAAGAAACCCCAGCACTGGTAAAAATGTTGCAGGTTTTTCCGTCACAACACTGCATTAGACAGTGATCGCACGTCTTTTGTCAGCCTCACATTCAGCAAAAGCGGCTGAATTGGTGGCTCTGACAGAGGCATGTAAACTGGCAGAGGGCAAATCTGTAAACATTTACACTGACAGCAGATATGCTTGCGGTGTGGTTCATGATTTTGGACAAATTTGGAAGAATAGGGATTTCTTAATGTAGTGTAATGTTTACTGAAGTGTTTATACTGTACCTTTAAGTTGAACTTTAAAGACACGTGTTGAAGCAATGTACTCTGTGCACTGAGAAGTCACACACTGGTTTATTATTTTATGTATTCTTATGACACACACACTCACTGAGCACTTAAGTATTGTGGTGGAGAAGTACCTAGGCATCATTTCTAAAAAGCATTACGAGTACAAGTAATGAGGCGGGGTTTAGGATGAAAGGAGAAAAAGTGAAGACTCAGCAGAAATATGACACCGTTATGGTGGTAGGATGAAAAGGAAAAAAGTGGAAACTCAGCAGAAATGTGACAAATGTGTTACGATCAGAGCCAAGTGGGAAGGATTAAGAAAGAGACGACTCAGCAGAAAATCTTCACAATAAAAATGAGTGCGCAAACAAAGAAATTTCAGTCTTGCTCCAGAGTTTGACTCATTGAGTTGTGTTGTGCTGATGCCTGTGTGCACAATAAAACTCAGTTGCATCTGATTCTACGTGTCTCCAGTGATTTTTTGACTTCTGAGTATTTGAGTTTTTGGTATATAATAGAAACAAAGAAAGTTTGTTCGAGAAGATGGGAACAAGGTCGCGAGCTTTCTGGCCCAGCTCCAGACCTTCAAGTTTTTGTTTCAACATTAACTTCAACGGGGAAAACTATTGCTCATCATGTGCTGCCATTGTCTTAAGCCTTGCATGCCACCTCACTAACCCCTGCTTCTACTCCTACAGTCGTGGCTACGGCTGAGATAACAGACCTGCAGATAAGGGCCTCTCCGGTGGTGAAGGCCGTTTGGAAAAAAGCAGGATGTACTGTGGTTGACAAAGTGTGGACAGGCCCTGATGGCCTACCCTGTCTCCCTTGCTACCTTTTTCATTTCTTTGCTAAATTGACACATGGTTTCGACCATGTGTCATAGGGGAGAATGGTTGATGAGATACGGAGATACTGGTTTACAAGAGAGTTTTCCAGTTATGCCATAGAGTTTTGCAGGGGAGATATGCCATAGAGTTTTGCAAAAGATGTGTGATCTGTGCTAAAATACTTTATAGTATACCCTTTTATACTAATACTTTTGATCACTTGCAAATGGATTTCATAACTAATACCAAGCAAAGGGAAAAAGTTTGTTTTGGTGATTGTGTGCATGTTTTCAAAATGGGTCCCACAGCAGCATGCAGCAGCAGTGACGAAGGCTTTGTTGACTCTGATAATTCCCAGGTGGGGAATTCCAGTTGGTGAGTTGGTGAGTATTGATCTGAGACACCATTGTGCATATCACCCAGCCTCTGGAGGGGCGTGTGAGAGAGAAAACGCAACTTTGAAAAACAAACATGTGAGAGTGTGTGAGGAGACTAAGATGTCATGGACAAAAGCTCTTCCTGTTGTGTTGATGCACATGAGGGTTAGGAGGAGGAGCAGAAATGGATTCAGTCCATTTGAGATCTTATTTGGCAGACCTCTTAATACCAGGATTGGGCCCGTTAAAAGGCAGTTGCCAGACACTGGTCATGGCGAGGATGAAATGTTATGATATTGTGCAAACTTGTCCTCTGTTTTGTCTGAAATCCACCAACAGGTGAAAGCTGCCCTGCCCAAACCAGCGGAAAGGAAGCTGCATGATCTCAATCTAGGCGACTACGTTGTAGTGAGAGATCGGAGATGAAAGAACTGGAAAGCTCGCAGGTGGAACGGTTCGTTCCAGGTGCTTTTGGTGACGGAGATGGCTTACTGACATCCAGTGATGGGTATGGATCACTCAGACATCATGTCTGGGTGTGTGGCAAACATGTTCATCAGGCCCTTCAGCCTGGATGGTGTGGCAGGTGCTACTAGGCTAAATTACTGCCTGCTGTGACTATTGTTCCTGATTTGACTCATTTTCACACAGACTATGATCACTACTGCCCACCGCACAGAGCAAGACGAGCTGTGGTAAGGGTGCCCCCTGTGGAGAAGGGTTTTGGGGTTTCCTGCCATGGTGGGGAACAGTAAACAATGCACACAAGATTGATGCTGTAGCTGTGGACTTGGAAAATCTCACAGGCAACGTGGCTACAGGATTCAGCTCACTCACAGCAGTACAGGGCCTCAGAAATGTGGCTCTGCAGAACAGGATGGCTATTGATTTAGTCCTGGCCAGCCAGGGGGGGTTTGTCACATTGTGGGTACTGATTGCTGTACATACATACCTGACATCACTGATAACATGACACATGTGGCTGCTTATCTTAATGACCTGCTACATCTGGAGAAGAGCCGTGACACTGAACTTGGAGCAGGTATGGACCTGTGGTCCTGGTTTTCTTTGAGTGGATGGAAAGCGTCATTAATGCATCTGTTTTCCCCTGTCATACTGGTTCTGCTGATGTTATGCATTTTTATGTGTTGTGTCGTTCCCTGTGTGAGATCTTTGATTACATTAATGGTATCATCTGCTGTAGGGCGCTATGTGCAGATGGATCTGTGGACTCCTCCTTACAATTCATAGGAGTCACTCGTTTAAGTTCTTCTTCTGACTCACATTTATGTGTTTTAGTTTAGAAATGTTTTGATCATTAAAGTTGATTCATTAGTAGTTTGATTAGCAAATCACACTTAGCAATCACATTTTTACATTACACTACTTCACATTGATTACACTTAGCATTAGTTTAGTAGAAACCATATTTACTCAATTTGTTCTTTTGATTTTCACTTTCATTTTTTTATTTTCATTTTTATTTCTCATTTTATTCATCTTCATTTGCTTTTATATAACCATTCACATGACAGTCAGTGTTCCCTTTATTGATTGTGTATTCTCATTAAAGATGACATTTTTCATTTATGCTTATCTTGCTTTAGCTGAGAGTTTAATTTAAGGGATTTTTTGTCCTCATCATATAGAGGTTTTTTCCCTTATTAGGTAGTGTAGTTAGACAGACAAGTCTTTTACCCTCTCCTTCGCCATATAGGGAGGGGGATGTTTGGCTTGCCTGTGCTTGTGGCCTGTGACTTCTGCCTGGGTTTTTGTCTCCAGGTGGTACTGGCGTCTGGCTGGTGAGGGTGGTACTTGTAGGTCATAAGGTAGTTTGATAATGGGGAATTTTCCATGCTTATGGTTTAGCATGAGAATGTTAAAAAGGGTGGAATGTTATGGAAAATTCGGGTATTTAAACATATTTAACCTATAATGTGTTGTATAAGGTTACTTGTTCTGATGAAACTGAACTTCTAGCCTAATGATATGTGTTGCTCATTTAACCCCTACTGTGACAGCAGTAAGAGACACCAAGGTCACGAGCCAGGGAGGCTCAGACACCAAGATTATGAGCCAGGGATGTCAAGGCACCACATATTTTGACTTGATGTGCATGTGTTATGGGAGCTATAAACTGACTGACTGTTCATGCAGTTGTATGTTTGAGTGTCTCCATTCATAAATGCTTATTAAAACTCAAGAAAGACAGCCGAAGTGTGAAGACTTTTTCTTTAAACTGTTCATTAAATAGTAGTTTTGCCACCACAACCCCAAGCAGGCCAAAGCAAAACACAAAATAAAACAATAAAATTACAAAAGAAAATCAAACTAACACATTACTCACGAGACATTTTTTTTTTTTTTTCCCCCAAAGTAAATTTCACAATCGGGGCTTTTCAGAAAACATCTGGGGCTTGAGCCCAAGTAGCCACCCCCTAGCCCCGCCCCTGGTGCAGACTGACGTACCAGAGCTGGCAGGTAGCTACACACTGCAGGGCTAACAGCAGGGATAACTCCGTCTCCCCTGGCCCCAGCAGTCAGCCACGCTGCAAGGAGTGGAGATCGCGTGACCAGAATGTGTGTTACGCACACATACAAAGAGGAGAAGACGGCAGAGCACTTACCTGGATTGAAAAGATTGTGTGCCTCGACGATGGTCACAGACACAGGGCTGTCACACCAAACAAAGGCTGTCACGCCAAACAAAAGGCTGCCACGCCAAGCCACAGCCACCACGGGAGCAAGCGAGGAGCGGAAGAGAGAATGGGGCGCGACCACACACCTGAATATAAAGGTGCACATGGCACCGCCCAGCGATCACGGTGCCTGAAAAGCTGGCACAGTGCCGAATAGTGGCAAGGAGGGGGACAGCCTCCAGCTACACGTTTTCACATTTCCTAATAGTCTGTATGCTACCAGCCTCCAGTTCTTGTGACTTATAAAAAGTTTGGACTGTAGCGTGGCGTCTTTCCTCTGACTGGTCAGCAGGTTCTCATCCAAGTAGTCACATATTGCTGCACTGTCAGTGGACTTTCACATCTACATATTACATGCCATAGGTATTTGCCTGTGTCTGCTGTTGACATTGTGAGATGGCAAGACGTCAACAAAAGCATTCAGAGTGGAAGTGAACACCAGGCAATCCACCAACTGATAAGGAGTTTCCAGCTCCTTATATTATATTGTTACTGGCCACGTTACAAACTGACACCGCCCAGCGGTGTATCATTCTGCCACAAAAGGTGGCTTGTGGCTTCTGTGATTGACGCCAAAATCACAGACAAAGCGGCGGTATTTGATGACTTTGAAATAAGAACGGGCTAGACTGTCTCTGTGTCTCTCTCGCCTATAGATACCTTTGCGCTGTTTGGGACTGTCTCCCTACCCCAGAATGCTTCTCACTAATAAACAGTGAGCCTCACATTATCAGAGGTTGTGAAGCTAACATTTGTGTTGAGAATAAACCACACAATGGTGAGATTTATGCCTGATCAGAATTGTTTTTTAGTAAGTCTGAGAGCAGCGCACAGCTGCCTCCCTAAATTGTCTCAATCAGAGGCCAGACTCCCAAATGGAGTTTTGTGTCTGTCAGACAGTCTAAATAACGTCATGCACAGCAGGCTAATAGAACAAATAGATTTTTCATGAAAGGTGTATTTTTTGTGAATTTATACTTAATTCCCATAATATTGCTACATTTTTTCTCAGAATCTCAGAGAACACAGATATGTAGGGACAGCAGAAATCTTGCTAAAACATATATGAGCCAATAAAGTCCAAGGCTTTATAAATTAAATAAAATGAATCAATCATTGATGTTAATATGTGCCAGCCAAGCCTGTGTGTGTGCATGGTTACAATCTTTAAAGGACAGATTACAGCAACAGAATCTCCATTTGAAACAGCATCTACACATTATATATCAGTGTTTTCCATCTCCCACATACTACTACAGCCTTTATTACTGATAATACTGCTACTTTTGTGATTATGACTGTTAAATACATATTGTAATGTACTGTAATCTTATGCACACATAGTGCTCAGTAATTGTAGCACATGTAGTACGCAGCATGACAAGTGACTTACTTATCAGTCGAGTCACTCACACAAACACATAAACAAAACCACACAATCTCACACACCCCAGCTGCGACCTCCCATGGCACAGGGGGGGTTCATTTCTTCAGCAGTTTAGTTTTCAGAAGCCATCAAAGTTCCACTTCCAAATCATGTTGTCTGCCTTTTCCTTGCTAAATTTATAAGGAACAACACTGAATGTTTGTGGGTATTTCTCATCATCACACACACCTGACAGTACACACGTTGACCAAACTGACCAGCTCATGTGGCTCATTCCTACAACTTCCTAAATAAATGCCTGATAGCAAAAACATGTAAATACAAGATTCCTAGGTCAAACTCTTTTGCCTCATTTAGAATTTGAATCAAACATGTAGCTATAACTATGCTGCAGCAGTACACAATCAAATACATGTAGTTCTGCTCAGTTTCTCCACTGAAATTAACTAGTATATATTTGTGTCTGCCTGCTGTTACTTATATCCTCACAGCAGCCAGTACACATCAATCAAATGAATATGGATGTGTCGTTTGATCATCACACATGTCAAAGTTTAATTAGGTCACATGGCTTATGTCTACAACTTTCAAAATATAAGCTCAAACCACCTTCATAAGAACCCTTTACTTTTTTTAAAATGAACTTGAAAATGAGTGCATTCATTTGTTGTACACCCAAGCTCTTCAACAGGTCAAGAGGTTTTAAATTACTTTAAAAATGACCTTAAAAGTATTTCCATTTATTTTCATCAATATTATTTCTCTGAACTCAACTGAATGACCTGGAGGGTTACAGCAAATTACCTCATTTCAAGTAAAAATCCATAACATAGTGTTACAAACATCAGGAAAGTATACACATCTTTGAGGAAATGTTACACTCCAAAATTACAAGCTCCTTTGTTTAATCACCACTTCAGTCTTTGTTTTACAGTGATTGTTTTCTTTTATGATTTACTCTCCTTTATAATTCATGTTTTATTCATGTTAATATTTGTTGTCCTGTTAAAATGTATATTATGTATTTATATATTCATGTACTTACATCACAATGTGTTACACAACAAACCAGGCGTACTGTCACCACCAGAGACGGCTGATATAAATGGGCTAGCAGGGTGAAGACCCCATCGTTTTTGGTACGTTCATTATTAAGGACCTCGGCTGAAGGGCTTTCCTTCTTTCTTTCTTTCTTTCTTTCTCTCTCTCGCCGCCTCTTTGAGGTTGAATTTGCCCCCCTAAACATGCTCACATCCTCACCAAAATTGGCACGCATGTCAGGACTGGTGAAAAATTTGATAAATTGAAAAAATTAACCCCAAAAGTGCCAAAATGGGCTCTCTAGCACTACATCGCCACCTCGGCACACTAAAATGGCCGCTGCAGCCCGTAGGAATGTTGAAGAAAGATCAAACAAAAACTGGCTTGTTCGTCTCATCAACACCTACAAATCTCGCACTGACACCCCTGACCTAAATCCAACAGGAAGTGAGCTAATGCCTCTGAAATTAACATGAGCAAATGTGGAGAAATTGTCAGCTGTGAGCTAGAGTGGAGAGGGGTCTAAAATCATCTAAAACTTTTGTCTTTAACTGTCTATGTGAGCTGTTGGCCGAAACGACAGGAGTCCGAGGTCCCGCCCAACACTGCTTGCAGCTTTAACATGTTATTTAAGACATGTTAGTTATCACTGCTCACTGGTCTGTATAGTTAAGCCTTGCCATAATAGCTTATCATAGGGCTTAGGAGGTTATTCACTGAATGCTGATCCTTTTCTAGAGCACAAACTTCTTGTGTTTATTTGAATGAATGGGAGGGCACCTAGCAGCCAGCACATCTACCTAAGAATGCTCTGACGTGCCTTGATGTGAATTGTAATAATTTGGTACATCATACAGAGCTGTGTGATATGTATGAAAATATTGTTAAATCTCTTAGGGACCCCAGTGTTCCTCTTCAGAATTAGAAACATAGAGTGCATAACATTATGCTGAACAGCATATAGCCAGACAGGCATTTTTAAGATGGCTGGAAGCAGGACAACCTAAACAGGGTCAAATGTTTGAATATAAAAAGTATGCTAATGCAAGGTTCAAATACGCCCTACGATATATTAAAAATCATGAGAACACCATGCGGGCTGACTCCCTCGCTAGAAAGCTTCAATTTAATAATAACAGAGAATTCTGGAAAGATGTTAAAACCATAAATAACTCTAGAGCTTCTTTACCTACTAATATGGAAGGTGTATGTGGTCAAGATAAAATAGCTGAGCTGTGGCGTGAGCATTAATTTATTTAACTGTATTAAAAGTAATCGTCTTAAAATCCTGAAAATATATTGATCAGTGCATCTGATATTGGTCAAAGCTGGACAGGTAACAAGGCTTGTGGCCTTGATGACATCGCTGCAGAACATCTGAAATATGCCAGTCATAGGCTTTCTGTACTGCTGGCTATATGTTTCACTGGTCTCCTTCATCATGGTGTCTTACCTGATTCCTTCACACATGTAGTATTAGTCCCAGTCCTAAAGAACAAGGCTGCAAAGTTAAATAGTATGGACAACTATCGCCCAATTGCTCTGGGAAGTATTCTATCTAAAGTGCTTGAAAGAGTTTTGCTGACGGCCTATTTCCACCAGATGCGTGTCGGTTGCGTCTCCGCTCCGGCACGGCAGCAGAGCCGATAGGATTCAATTCTAGTCAATGTGTGTGTTTCCACTAGCCGCGGCTGTGCTGCTTTCCGGCTTCGTCACAGCTCCGGCACTCCGGAGCCCTCCTGAACAGATACGCAGGACTTCTATTTTTGCCGGACGCCGGAGCACAACGCAACAATTCAGCACAGAGCAGATCGTGCGAGGCAGGAAGTCGTGCACAGAAACAAAATAAAACATCCGGTTACTTTTCAGAATAAAATACACCGCGTTCACGGCGGATCATATTTCCCTGCACTACACCTTGAAAACTACATAATGGGCAGACGCAGGCCTGAAGTCAACAGGTCAGAGGTTTTCAGATGTCATTTTACCCCGTTGACACCATGGACGAGGAGATGTTAATCATGGCAGTGCACCGAGATGTCTTCGGCGGAGCTGCACCGCTCTGCACAGCAAACGCAGCCGGTGGGTATTGACAGACGGCGGAGCACACAGCAGATAACCAGCGCTGCCGTTCCGCAACGGACACGCATCCAGTGGTAATCCGGTGTGAGTCAGCTGGAAATGTTTGTTTTAACATCAGACCATCAATTTGGCTTCAAAAAAGACCATGCCACAGATATGTGTATCTTTGCATTGAAAGAAATTATTGCAAGGTATGAAAGACAACATTCATCAGTATTCCTCTGTTTTATTGATGCAACCAAAGCATTCGATAGAATTAATCATAAAAAACCATTTAGGAAGTTGTTTTGTAGAGGTGCCCCCTCTTATATTATAAGAGGATTACTTTCAGTTCAGTGACAGACTGGGGTTGTATGTCCTTCAGCAAAATACGCTTTTGTTTGAGAACAGCAGAAGACAATCTAACCAATATCTTCAAAATCCTCAGTATTTTTCTGCGCTGGATTTTCTCCAGTGGATGTTTAAGTGTATGTCTTCTAATCCTGACTGAGATTTTGTTTCGGAAAGTTAATTTGGGACTGAAACTGGACCAAACTAGTCCCTAGCCATTTGGCCAGGCCAAGTAGCCCAGCTACCAGCACCAAGCCTAGGCTACCTGAGACGCTTGCCACAGACTTCAGAGGCCACCACCAGCCCAGCCCCAGGCTTGAGAGGCTACCACCAGGCCAGCAGGCCCCATAGGCTATCTCCAGCCACAGGCTCCAGAGGGTACCACCAGCCCCAGGCTCCAGAGACCTAACTCCAGCTCTAAGCTCCAGAGGCCCAACTCCAGCTCCAAGCTCCAGAGGGTACCTCCAGCCCCAGGCCCCAGTCGCTACCACCAGGCCAGCCATGGCGAACCACAAAGGTAACAAGATGGACTTTAAATCTGATGAAGAGGGCTATGTTACACTGACACAGGTCCAGGAAATGCTTCAAATACAAAGACAGCACTTCACTGAGCTCCTTCAACAACAACAGAATGACTGCAAAGATTTAATTAAGCTCATCCTGGAAAATTCGAACAAACGGCTTGATGACCTAACCAGAGAAAACCAAGAAAATGAGCCTACAGTATACCCAAAACAAAGTTGATACTCTCAAAACTGACAACATCAAATTGTCTGCCGAGTTGAAAACATTGCAGATGGAGCAGCTCAAAGCCAGTGAGGGGCTTCTTTCCTCAGCTACATGGATGGAGTACTTAGAGGGCCAATCTAGAAGGAACAACCTGGTCTTCGAGGGTCTTCCTGAATCACCTAATGAGACCTGGGCTGAGTCGGAGGATAAGGTCCGTAAACTACTGGTGGAAAACCTGAAAAACGGGCACATCACACCAGTAAACCAACTCAGAATGGCAGATCCAGACCAGTGGTGGTCAAGTTCCTCCGTTACAAGGATAAGCACAAAGGCCAAACTCCTCAAAGGTACAGGCATCTTTATCAATGAGGATAATACTGAAGCAGTTCGTCAAAGGCGCAGGGAGCTGCTCCTAGCCATGTGCGCAGCACGAGAGCGTGGGGTCACTGCCTACTTAAAACATGACCGTCTCATTGTCCATCCTGCCAACCAACGCAATGGTAAACCTGAGTGAGTAGGTCAGTGTTGAATGCTGCTGCATTATTTTGTTTTTATTAATTTTATTTTTATCTATGGAACTGGACTCTTTGAGCATTCTCACTGACAGTAGTTACACCCAGAAGAACTTCCATGGGCACTTAGCTTTCAACCCATTGGAAGGATGTGAAGATGGAATAGACTTTTTGTATAATGGTTGTTTTGACCCTGATCTGAATGTATTTCGTTCACTAATGGCAAAATCAAAAAAAGTGTTTGTCTTACACTGAAACACAGTTTAATTCCTTGTGTGGAAGCCTCCCTGAGGATTCAATGACATTTTCAACTTGACAACTTTCCACATGAATATACGTAGTCTGCTTAAAAATTATGATCTCCTAATTCACTACTTATCCTGTTTGAAACGTGATTTTACTGTCATTGCTCTCACTGAGACTAGGCTCTCAAATGATGTAGAATCTCTATATGATCTACCGAATTACACTGCAGTTCATTGTAATAGAATGGGTGGTTGTGTTTCCCTGTTCATGCATAGTGACAGCCACTTCATTAACAGAGATGACCTTAAGCTTCAAACATAAACTAAGAACATCAAGTCTACATTTATTAAAATAACTCTGTCTAGAAGTGACAAGAAAATAATAACTGGATGTGTCTATCGCCCACCAGATACTGACACTGATCATTTCAATGATAGTATGACCTATACATTGGAATTAATAAATAAAGAAGGTAAAATGGCCTATATCCTTGGCGACTATAATATAGATCTCATCAAAAGTGATACACACCATTAACTCTGGATTTTTTGAATAATTTATACTCCAACTACTTATTTCCCATTATCACTGAACCCACTAGAGTGACAGATAAATCTGCTACACTAATAGATAATATTCTGACAAACTCAGGAGATAAAGTGCTCAGTTCAGGTACACTCTGTGTAGATATCTCAGACCATTTCCCTGTTTTTCAATTTTCCCTTATAGAGGAAAAAAAGAAAAAACAATTTGGTGGTAAAGCTACTTACAGGAAATTTAATGGAAAAAATATGACTACATTTAAAGGGCCAGTGTGTAAAATGGATTGAAAACCGTTGAAAACAGTGACATCAGTGGTCAAATTCTAGATTGCAGGGCTCACTCACTCACCCCTCCCGTCGGGTAAATGACGGTGGCCTTGTAGGGACAAAAAGCCTTGCGCAGACACGAGTTTTTCAGGAGTAGGTCTATCTAGCGACGAGGTGAATATTTATTTAGAAATCTAAACCATGTTGTTGTAAAGTGGCTATTGCATGTTATTACAGTTCAAGGCCTGTAGAGGGAGCACCTGTATTTTGCATCTGATGATTATGCAGTGTGTCTATAGCAGAGTAACACAAGATGGTACCGACAGGTTGTGCCATGTTATGATGGTGCCTGAGCAGTCCTGAAAATAAAGTCAGCTCAACTAAAGAGATGTCTCCTTCCATTAATGGATATCCGACGATATCACACATGTTACGATATTGTAATGAATCACTCACGAGCAGGAGACCAGAGTAGCGTTCGGGAAAAAGGCCTGTTTATTTGAGCACTCCAAAAACTCCAGGGGGTAGCACGTAAAAGACTCCGTCCCAAACTCTGACTCTTCTAGCGTAACACACACACTTCAAACACACATACTCACTTACAGTACCCAGCGGGGCAGCCCTCCCCTCTCTGCTCCACCAACCTCCAGCCCGCACATTGACTGACAGCGTAGCCTAGCGTAACAAAACTCAGCTGTTTATTTAGCCTAGCAATATCTCCGGACTATAGTAGCTGGAATGGACGACTTTGAACGCGATTTTGAAGAGTTTCTTGTAGCGGACACAGACCCAGAGCCATACCTGTTTGAGCCGGAGCATACAGATGAGGAACTCCATGTGTTGGATGCTGAGCGGGCGAGAAGAGAGGCTGAATCCTCTGCTCCCATTTTGCTGCACAGAATGGGATTCAGTGCTGCCATCGTTGGGGAGATATATCATCAGGAGGAAAAGCGCCGCAGAGAGTGCATCACAAAGAGTAAAGTTGCGTCTCTCTCCTGTTGCGTGGTAAGAGTGGTCCATTCGCAAACTTTATAACTAAAAAAACTTTTCACTACTCTCTATCGACGAACTACTAACACTCTCTGCTGTTTCCTCCTCCTTCTTCCTTCCTTCCTTCTGCTGTCTTCGTTGGTTTATTTATACACGCAAAACGCGTTCTCTGGCTGGCTGGATTGTCCGCTCGGGCTGCCTTACATACATGGCGGAGCAAGATGGCAACCTCTCTAAAGCAAGGCCCTTGCTACATATATATATATATATATATAAAAGCATAATTATAAGGCTACAAAAACCAAACAAATTTTATTTTATAGCGATTATACACTTATATAAACATATTAATGGGTAGAATATTCAGATTCAGATTCAGATTTGACAATAAACCATGCCAAATATTACACACTGGCCCTTTAAAAAACTAATTGATGGTCTATCCTGGGAGAATGTGTATACCCAAATTGATGTAAACCGTGCATACCAAGCATTTATTGAACCCTTTAATTCTATTTTAGATAAATGTTTTCCATTAGTTACAGCAAAGAAAGCCAGAAAGCAAGACCTTTCTAAGCCTTGGTTTACTAGTGGGATTCAGAAGTCCTCAAAGAAAAAAAATTGTCTCTATAAGAAATTTGTACAAAATCCCACTCCCTTGAATCAAATGAATTACAAAATGTATAAAAATAAATGTAATCATATTATTAGAGCAGCAAAGAAAAACTACTATAGTGAGAAATTTAAAGAATCCTTCAATAACATTAAAGAAACAGGATCAACTATTAAACAGCTTCTGAATAGGGAAAACACATTGCTACAACCACCAAGTCATTTTGTTGAAGCAGGGAAAACCATCACCAAACCTTATGAGATTTCATGTAGGTTTAATGATTTTTTTGTGAATGTGGGTCCCACTATTGGAGTTCCTACTCCAAGCGGCAGCCCCCTTGACTATATTGATGGCTGCTTTTCTTCTTTTAGTAGCTTTGATCCTCCTGATTCAAATGAAATACTCAAAATTATAGATCAACTCAAACCATCAGCAGCAGGTCATGATGACATCAGAGCAACTCTTGTAAAAAGAAGTAAAATGCTCCATTATCAAACCACTAACTTTCATCTTTTCACTTTCATTAGAAACTGGCATTGTCCTGAATGACCTAAAGATAGCCAAAGTCATTCCCATTTATAAAGCAGATGATCAAAGCGCTTTTACTAATTATCGTCCAATCTCAGTATTACCATGTTTTTCAAAGATCCTTGAAAAACTTGTATACAGAAGAACCCTCCAACACATAAATTCAAACAATATATTGTACAACCATCAATATGGCTTCCGTAAAAAACATTCAACATACATGGCTTTATTTACCGTTTGATACGGTGAACCATGATGTTTTATTGTCAAAATTGTCCAGATATGGTTTTCGAGGTCATGTTTATAAATGGTTTAAGAGCTATGTTGTCAATAGAAGCCAATTTGTTTATTTCAGTAATTGTATGTCTAACAAAGCTGTTATGACGGTTCAATTCTTGGCCCTTTATGATTTTTGATTTATATAAACAATCTTGCCATTGTATCTAGCTCTATATCTCCTATTTTATTTGCAGATGACACTAATCTTTTTCTTTCCCATAAGCACTTTAAAACCCTCATTACTGACGCTAACTCTGGACTCCTTGCCTATTCAAAATGGTTTCAATTAAACAAATTGGCTTTAAATATAAAGAAAACAAATTATATCAATTTGCTGGCAGGAAGAAATTTGATGATGCCAAAGTATTTATTGAAGGAAAAGAAATCCAGAGAGTATATTCCACTCGCTTCCTGGGGGTAATTGTTAATGAAAAATGCTCCTGGAAAGAACATATTGATTTTGTGTCCAAAAACAAATCAATTAATTATCAGAAAAGTCCATAAATACCTCAACAGATCTGGTTTATTAACATTCTGTTATAGTCTTGTGTATCCATACCTAACTTATTCTTATTGCAATATTGTATGGGCCAGTACTTATCCTACATACCTACTTAAACTCCTTTTAATTCAGAAACGTTTTATTAGAATAGCCACTAGTTACAAGTCCACAGTCACATCTGCCCCTTTATATTCTAAATTGAAAATATTGACTGTTTATAACATAAACATTGTGGAAACATGTATTTTTCTTTACAAGGTTCAGTATCAGGGTCACACACTTCCAAATCATTTTCAACAATATTTTCATAATAACTCAAACATTCAATCCAGAACTACTAGACAATCTAAGCTCCTGCATATTCCACTTTGTCATACCACTAGAGGGCAGTTCTCCATCAGATACAAAGGTGTAATTTTCTGGAATAAGTATATCCACCTGATAGACAGCTCACCCTCCCTACCCGTCTACAAAAGGAAACTAAAAGAGCATCTGTGCTCAGTGGGATTGTGCTAATTTCTGTTTTTATATTGCCATTGTAATTTACCACCTCTGATGTATTGCTTAATTATTAAGTTTGGTTACTTTGTTTTATTTTGTACTATCTATGTGCTATTATTTGTATTATCTCCTTTGTCATAATTAATATATATCTTATCCTCAGAATTATTTTTTTATATGGTGAGGTTCTTGATAAGCCCTCCTAGGGTTTCTTACCTCTCCAGCACTGATATTATATATATTTTATCAATTTCCTTTCCATGTGAAATACACTTTGTGTGTATTGTTTTATATTAAAGTGCAAATCAATAAACAATAAACAAAACAATATTATTACAATTCTAGTCTTCTGGTATGCAAACCAAAGAATGTGTGTCAAATGGGGCAAGGTTCTGTCAGCTCCTTTTCATGATCAAAATGGAGTGCATCAAGGCGGAATACTGTCTCTCTATTTATTTAATGTATACATGGATGATTCATCCATATCATTAAATGGGTGTAACACCGGATGTCTAGTTGGAAACTCTGTAGTCAATCAACTAGTGTATGCTGATGACCTGGGGTCTGTTTCACAAAGCAGGTTCAACAAACTCTGAGTCTAATCCTGAACTCTGAGTTGATCTACTCTGAGATAGGAAACTCTGAGTTTACGGTTCCAGAACAGCTGATTTGAATCAGTTTAATCAACTCGGAGTAGTTTCACCTGGAGTTAAGCACGTGCACCACAACTATAAAAAGCCAGCATCAATGGAGCCCCGATTCGACGAGTCACCATGGCAACGGGGAAGAGGAGGGCTGCGTTTTTCACCCCACTAGAATTAGAAATCTTAATGCGTTCATACGGCGAGTTTGCACACGTTTTCAAAAAGGAGTGCAACACCGCTGCAGCTGCAAAAGAGAGGGAGACAGTGTGGGAGAACATTGCTGCTCGGGTCAGTGCCTAAGTTTAAATGTAGTCCTTTGTGTAGTGAACCACAGTGAAGTGTTGTGAACGCAACCCAGGTAGTCCAGCAAAACTCCTGCCTTAGCTCCTTCCCCTGCCCAGGTGCAGTATAAAAGGCCTCAGTTGGCTCAGTTCAGCCTTTTACTGGTCCCTGGTGGTGGTTGCCTGCTGAAGGTGGTGAGTAGGGCCCCCATTTTGTGTTTTCTGGTTGATTTAAAGTTGTTCTCCCCACTAACATGCCTTTTTGTGTTTTAGGCTCACCTGCTGCTGTTCTGTTTTGCTTTTGTTAAGTTTGCCTTTTCTTTTCCCTATTTCTTTTCCTTTTGGACCAGCTTCATCTGTTTTGGCCTTATTTTCTTACTTTGCTAATTTTGTATGGTTTTGATTTGTTCTTTTGGTCCAGATTTATTAGGTTTGCTTACTTTAAATATATTTGTCTTTGACATCTTTCTTTGAGTGTATGTTTTGAGATATTGTTATCAATTGGGTTGTTGGTGTTTTTGTTGTTGGTTTTGTTAACTTTTGATTCTCCTTGTTTCAGGAAGTGTCTTTTTGTTTATTTTCAGTGCGGACTGTCCTCAGGTGGGAGGCTAGGCACCGTGGTGAGAACCTCACTCCTGTTGCATGCAAGTAGGCACTGGGGCTCTTTAAGTGCACGTTTTGTTGTAGTGTTTGTAATGTTGCCCCCCAGACTAGTGAGACAGGGTACTTTTCCAGTAGTCTGCCCCCACTGAGGTCTCAGCCCACTGATTTTAGTTTATTATACTTATTTCATTAGCGTTTTAGTATTGCTATAGTTGGCTTCTTTTAGATTGTTTCTTTTAATAACATATATGTTTGCAATCTTTTCTTTCAGCAGTTCCAGCTTCCCTTTTTTTAGGTTTCCTTTACAGCATTATAAATTAAAATATTTGTTTTGTTTATCTACTGTCTCTGCCTCATCAATCTCGACCCTGTGCCCTTACAGAATTTGGTTTTCATATCCTGGGGTGCAAGTCCCCCGGTGGCGTTGTCTGTCCCTAAGTTAGTTTCCTTCCCTCCTTAGTTATTTCTATTGTTCCTCCCTATTTACATTTATAAAACTCCACTCCTTGCCACATTTGCAATCACAATATTACAGGGGAAAACTGCTTGAATGGTAGCCTATTAATTTATTTCATTTAGGTGCAATTCTGCAGGGGAGAAGCACACTTGGCAGCAGTTTAGGATGAAATATAAAAACATTGTTCAAACAGGTAAGACCTCGGCATAATCTCATGGGGGTACCTCATTTTGATCATGTTTTACATTGTAAAGTAAATATTAAGTGGCTGTTTGACTGTGCAGTTGTTTTATCCCCAACATAATGCTGTTTTCACACACATAAATGTCTTCTCATCTATATCATGTTCTGTTAAATAATGAAGCCTATTTAAACTAACACAGACATTTTTCAGAACTAGGCTACGCCAAAACTCGCCTGCTGACTGAATGAATGAGGAAATCAAATGGAGTGTGTGGCTCTGAAAGAGGGCAGAGACAGAGAAACTCGAGGTTCATTGAGATAAACCTGGTCCCGACCAGGTTCATAGAATCTGTTACTACGGTAACTGACCGAGAGCTTAAGTTACCTCTCTCTCTGAAACAGGCTAGAGTTACCCCTCTTTCTCTGGTTTGAGTTACCTCCCTTTTTGAAACGGAAAACTCATTTCAGGGTGAACAGACTCTGAGTTTTCACTAAACCTGCTTTGTGAAATGGACCCCTGGTAGTACTGCAGGTTTGCAGCAATTACTACATGTTTGTTCCCAGTATGGTAAAGATTTTGATATTAAATTTAATGCAAAGAAAAGTAACATCATGATTGTCAGGAGCAAGGAGGACAGGAGATTAATTATCCCAGTTTTTTGCTTGAGTGGAAATTTTCTTTTTTTTTTTTTTAAAGATTATTTTTTGGGCTTTTTGGGGATGACATGCAGCAAAGGGTTGCAAGCCAGAATTGAACCTGCGGCCGCTGCGGCGAGACAGTGCCTCTGTACATGGGGCACCGGCACTAGCCCTAAGCTAAGCTGCTTTCGATATACATCTGGACTTCGTAAACATTGGCATAACAGCCCCTATAGGAGCTTTTAAAATTGTTTGATTGTATGATTGTTTTTATTGTATGTTTTTTGTCTTGTTTTGTGTCTCTATGGACCTGGGGGGTATTCCATCAAGCAGGCTAAAGGCAAATCCAGGCTTAAATGGCCAAGTCTGGCTAATGTGAGCCAGAGTTCTGTTCCATCAAAGTGGCTAAGATTAGCCTCACATCGGTAACCATGGAAACCATGGTTCTGACTAAGCCTGATACATCGAGCTAAACTCCGGTTTCCGTTCCATCAAACTGAGCCACAACTCTGTTCCATCAAGGTGGTTAACCTGAATCCCAGCCTAGTAACCATGGTAACTTATGCTGCTGGGCAATCCTGGTCTGTAGCAGGATTAAGGTGAGGATTAGCTCCATCTATGATCAAAAAATGTTCAATAGACAAGAACAGACACCTAAAACACAGTTCTGCCAGTGCTTTTACACACTCACAACTGTCATGTAATGATAAAATAATATGTAGATCATAAAATATATAGCATAATTAATAAAAAAAAATGAACTATTAAAAAACAAATTAAAATGTAATAAAAATAAGAATTAAAAAAAAACAACAGTAAAGCCAAAATCAATTTAATAAAAACAAAACTATAATAAAATGAAACTGAGGCATTAAAAAAAGACTGTATATGTACACCAAACACATGAGTATGTGATTGCCCTCCCATCCCCACCCCACTCTGTTACCAATTGGCTAGCAAATTCACAGCCAATTAAGGTCAACTGACAACAGCCAGAGAAGGAGAGGGACACACCCAGAGAGACACAGAGACAGAGCAAGAGAGAGTAAATTAGGAAATGATGGTACAACCCTTCATCAAGGATCCTGTTGATGAGGAGGCCCACATTGTTCAGTGGGCCTTCCAACCACCACCAGTCCCAAGGGTCTTCCAGGACAGGTCCAACCCACTGATACAGACAGACTCCTATCTGTGGGAGAGGTACCGGTTCAGCAGGTGAAGCATATGTATCTATGCAGTTTGCTGGAACCACACATTATAAAGGTCACACGCCGCAGCCGTCTCTGACCACTGTGCAGTCAGTCTGTATTGCACTGAGGTTCTTTGCTAGCGATACATTCCTGTATAGTGCTGGTGATGCTGAGAGGCTAAGTAAGGCAGCTGTTTGCAGAGAGGTAAAAAAGGTGTATTTTCTATTAATTTTGATTATTATTAGATATTATTATATCTGGCATCACCATACATCATGCATAGGGCTTGATTTGTTCACATTAACATATGGTTATCTTTTATATTTATGAATTAACCATGACACAAACCAACCACATTAAAACACACACCATTGTGGTTTGTCTGTTCCTCTTCCTATAGCACATTCCATACATTTAAGGGGATTTTCCTTATTTTGATATAATAAGGGTTAGAGCTTACAATTGACTCCCAAATGATGAGAAATAGATAATTGATTCACTATCACCTGCATTCACTTAATAGATTTCCTCATCTCCACTGAATTGATGGATTTGCTAAATGTCATTTTCTACAATCAATAGATAAATGTAATGTGATTATTTCCTATAAACTGATCATTTCGGAAATGTCGTAATCTACAATCAATTATGTGATAAATGCGATGATTGACATAAAATAGTTTGATTAAATGTATCATCTGAAATGTACATAGGAATCATTAGATAAATGTGATAAACAGTCTTTCACTAATATTAATTTACACATGTGATGAATTTCATTAGGCAGACTTGAATTGTTAGCTTTAATAGGTGTTTTCTTATCTACATATATTTTGTCCCTTTGATGCGGGATTTATATAACATGATATTATGCTGACATGCTGACTTTTCTTTGTCACTTACGCATTTAGTCTGTCGGCAATATTCCGCCACGCCACCTCCCTTGCTTTAGCTATTAATTGCTGCAGTACTGCCTTTTTCTTAATTATGTCCTTATAGTCCTCATACACTTCCATAAGGAGCGTTTGTTCCGCCGTAGAAAAAGCCTCCGCACGATCCTTTCCTTTGCTTTTCGACATTTTGCAACATTTTCGGCACTCGACTAGTTTGGGCTTTTTATTTTCCCTGGGCGCGTGCATGAGTTGAGGCTTAACAGGTGAGGCTTGAATTAGCGTCAATTGGAGCCAGCTGATTTCACTTGATGGAACGGGTTGGAGCTAGATTGGGAGTTGGCATTTAGTCAAACTTCAAGATTACACCTTAGTCTGGATATTCTTAGCTGATGGAATACCCCCCTGATCTGTGTCTGAAATAAAGTAAATATATATAGTCTCTTAGAATAAGGACCTTCCAAAAAAGTATGTGTTGTAGTAGGTGTTGTCCTTTTATTGTTGTTTATTGTTGTTTCTTTTATTTCTGTATTTCATTATATGGATATTGTATTTGCACCTGTGACTCTTGTGACCTGGCATCTTGTTTATTCTAGTGCTGATTTTATTTCAGAATCAGAATCAAAATCAGCTTTATTCGCCAAGTACGTGTTTACATACAAGGAATTTGACTCCGGTAGACTTGCTCTCAATGTACCAGAGTACTCAAATTTAGGCAAGAAGTGAAATATACAGAATATACTATATTTATCCTATTGTTGCTGGTTTATTTATTCTGAAGCTTCTCAGTCTTTTGGAGTTTTTTCTTTTTCTTTGTCTTTGTCAGGCTGTCTTCTTTTGTTTAGTTTGATATTGATAAATTGAATTTCCCCTCAGGGGGATTAATAAAGTATATAAAAATAAAAAAAAAATATTCACTAGAGAGTCACCAAGCAAAGTTTCATTGTGTGTATGGTGTAGTGTTGCAGGGTATACTGGTACCAACAGTAGACCGCGGTACTAAAACACCACGGTACATATGATACCAAATGTTGGAGTACCGTAGTACTATGGTACCTCAGGTACCACTACTATGGGATAAGTCCAGTCGCAAGAGGGTGAGTATCCATGCGCCGTCCAATAACGGCGCGCGCTGGCCACCTGGCACTCAATATGCTGCTGCAGTGGTTTGTTTTCCAGTGACAATTTCAGGTATTAGCTGAGCTATTGAGTATCGTTAAGCAGTGAAAGTTATTATTTATTTCTTTTTACTTGAAGGCTAGATTTGTTTATATGCAACAGTGATTTGTTTTCCACAGAGCTCTAGGTGCGAGCATTTTACTCGCATTTGCGACTAAAAACAGTTTAGTGCGAGCAAAAGAAATAATTCAGGAGCACACTGTGCAAGTACAGATTTCAACCAGCAGCAGAAACGAAAGGCGAATCCTGCAGGTTGTGGGTGGAACGGGGGTCACAGACAATGGCTGCCATACTGCTCCGCAGCGCAAGATAACAGTTTACCAGCAACCAAGAAGTCCCAATTTTGGTACCGTGACAACACTGGTATGGTGACAATAAAGATCATTCATTCACTAATATATTCTTTCAGTCATAATGTTTTTCCAGGTGTCTGTCTGTCTGTCTGTCTGTCTGGACAGATTTTGTCAGCTTGATAATGTTGCAGCTATGCAAGATAGAGTCACAAAACTTTACAAGTGTATGGCTGAGATGAAAACTAGATAATGCATTTCCTGAAAAAGTGCACTGTGAATGCTGATGGCTGAAATATGTTTCAAATCATTGCTGGAAATGCAAAAAACATAAAAATGAACTGCTTAAAAAAAATCCTGAAGCCCAAATGCACCACAGTGCAGCAGTCTGGAGTTAAACCATTGACCTTGCAAGGTGTGTGGACACTGAGCAGCATAGTACAAGATGAATTCTCCATTTTGTTGTGCAGTAACTGCTGCTGCTGCTGTAAAACTCTTGTCTTCCTTAGAGAAATAATAGGATCTAGTATAAAGCTAAACTCTCCTGATCAGGGAATTGAACCCCAAGCCTCAAGTCCGCTCTGCTACTCTCCATCCATAGTTGAGAACCATTATTGTTGTGAGTTGTGCTGCACCACATCAGCCCTGGCTATTTAGGATCCTCTTCTATCCTAATGTTGTGGGACCTGGTTCCCTTGGCTCCAGGCCAACCTGTCAAACTACAAGTATGGAATTGAATGAATAAATGGGATGAAGAAATATAAATTGGTAATGTAGTCAATTATTATAAAACCAGACTCAAATTCTGAAATTATAGTTAAAGACTTCTCTGCATAGTCAGCAGGGACTACTCTTACTATTGCTGTATAAAAACATAAAACTGAGGTAAAAACATTCTAAAATGAATAAAATAACTGCTGAAATAAGCATTTATTCAATTAAGCTTTTAGATCACCAGTAATGTTGAAGAGGTTAAATCTCAGGGGTCTGTCTTATGACACAGTAATGAGACAAAACTTACACAGAACGTGTTTTTTTCCTCATATCCATCCAGTTTATAATGCTTTCAAACAAGAAATTTGTTTGTAACAAGATCATATTATTAGTGTCGTTTCTTTGCCCACAGTGTGTCAGTGGGAAGTTTGCTCTCTGAGTTCTTTCAGTCTAATAAATACATGATTGAACATCTCTGTTAAATTTCACAATCATATAAACACAAGCTAAACAGCCGTCAATTACAGTTACTGCTCACTGCTGTGGGTGTGGGTGTGTGCTGTGTGCTAACGTTAGCTGCTGTTAGCTGCTAAACGAAAAGCTAGTGCTCCAAGTGCTCCAGGGATGATGTTTTTCTGTAGGCAGATGTTGAAGTTATCATCACTCTGGTTTTCTCATCCAAAAGTCTATGGAACTTTTCAATTGGATTTTAGATCATTTCTGAAAATAAGATCTGTTGCAAACAAATGTTTGTGATACTTACTCATATTGTTCGGCAAGAAAATCTTCACCAATGTCATGATTAATGGAGCCTAAATGCAACTGCTAGAAGTAAACAGCTAATGTTAGGCTATAAACAAACTACATTACAGTCACATGACATAACGTCACTAATACATCAAAGACTGTAAAGCCATGTTTGGCGTGATGATGCTCTGTAGTCTCATTTAGCAACCACCGTTTTTAAGACCTTTTTTAAGCTTCAAAGTTTATAAGTTCATGAGATATTTACTGATGATTTTTATGACTTTTAGGTGCAAACCATGCACTGGGGTTGATCCTTGGTAAGTCTGCTTAGAGTAACAAAAACTCACATTATAATACAACAGTGAATACATTGCATTGTAAAATGATTTAAAAATGCCTGCAAAAAGAAAAATACACTTAGAGAGAATTCACAAGACAGAGAACTAAGGAGGAAGAAAATAAATATAAAAAATATAAAAAGAAGTTAACTAATTTTATAAGAATAACTAGGAAAGAATATTATAACAAACTATTCAATGATAACAAGAATAACATTAAAGGTATCAGGAAAATATTGAACTCTGTAATAAAAAAATTGTTCTGGACAAGTAAATTACCCTAAATATTTTTGATAACACTGAAAAGTATAATATGAATGAAGTGATTAACGGTTTCAATAAATTCTTTGTAAGTGTTGGAACTGATCTTGCAAAACAAATCCCTGATCCAGGAACATCTGAGGAGAAGAATGATATTTTCATTGATAGAAATCTGAGTTCAGTGTTCATCACAGCAGTGGATGAGAAAGAAATTTTAGATACTGTTGCTAAATGTACAAACAAGATCTAGTGACTGTGATGACACTGATATGACTGTTGTGAAAAGGGTAATTGAGGGAATTTCAAAACCATTAATGTATCTGTAATTTATCATTTCAAACCGGTACATTTCCAAACAAAATGAAAACAGCAAAAGTCATACCTCTGTATAAATCTAGGAACAAACACCACTTTACAAACTACAGACCTATGTCTTTACTACCTCAATTCTCAAAAATTCTAGAAAAGCTTTTCAATAACCGGTTGGAAAAATTCATAGACAAACACAAATTGCTCGCTGAAACTCAATATGGATTTAGATCAATCAGAGCAACATCACTAGCATTAATAGATACAGTTGAGGAAATTACAAATTCACTAGACCAAAATCTGTATACAGTTGGAATATCCATAGACATAAAAAGGCTTTTGACACAATAAACCTAAGACAAGAGAGCCACTTGTCCCAGTCTTTGGCGTTGGTGGAGATGAACTTCTTCAGCATGCTTTTAAGAATTCTGTTGTACTTGTACACCTGCCTAAGTGTATCTGACAGAAAATTTGTGCCCTGAGCTGTCAAAATTTCAGATGGAATACCAACTCTTGAGAAGAGCTGCAGTAAGGCATATGTATGCTATCTGCTAGGGGTTTCACCGAATAGTCGACTATTCGAATATTCGACTATCAAAACCACTAATCGACACTGTGCGTCACAGTCGGGTATTCGTCTTTTTCTTGTTTTTCTTTTTTCAAAAGCCCGGTGCTGTAATAAAGCTGTGGCATGGCATCTACATTAATGATCTACAGCAGATATACAGCTGGGAGCACTGTGGGCATGTGAGACTAGTGTAGTGTGTGTGTGACGTCAACTCTTAAGGGGCGCCACTGTCTGACATTCATGTTTATTGGCGAGATTGCTACAATTGTTTCACAAGTTATATCCGATGTTGATCTTGTATTTCAAACAGTTTGAGCATGGGACATATTCAGAGCTTTTAAAACAGCATCCAACGACCGAAGGTGGATGTAACTTAAGTTATATATATTGCATGGTTGTTGTTAAATGTAGAATTGTTTGAAAAATCATTTTGTATGTCATAGTGATGCTCAATTTGACTTTTTTCTGACCGATAGCCGACACTCATTATCCGATTATTAACCGTTAACTAACAAGATTAAAATGCACTATTTAGAGTGCCGTGTCTGACACAGTAAAAATTAAACATTCGGGCGCTGCGCTCTGCTTACGACCGGCAGATAAAAAATATATTTTAGAACTTATTAAAATGAATAGCAAATAATAGTGAGACTTCCTAATGTATAAAAGATTAACAAAATGTAAACACACACTGAATCCTCCCAAAACCTCCTCTGCAATATGTCTATTTATGTAACTGAATAGGTGCGCATCCATGCTCTTTTTTTTCTTTCTCTATCGCTCACTCTGAACGAGGGTAAACAAAATTCACGCTTATCCACAATGTATGACAGCAAATACATTGTGTATTTATGCTCATTAACAGAGGCAAACTCAGTGTAGAGGGTTAGGGCTGGCAGCAGCGGTGCCGCATGGATTAAAAAAAAAAAAAAAAACCTTCCGGCGAATGATCGACTATTAGTCGACTTTTGGGAAGTATTCGGTGAATACTAAAATGCAGTATTCGTCAATGCCCTACTATCTGCTTAGCAATGGTGTCTCTAAGGGGAAATGCCTCAGGATATCTAGTACTGTAATCACAATTTACAAGTACTGTATAGCAATGCCCTAACTGTGTTTGTTCTAACAGGCCAACAATGTCCATAGCTATCCAGCTAAATGGAACATCAATGACTGGAAGTGGTTGCAATGGGAATTTGGGAACACCTCTTATCCCCTGTTAGCTGACAGATTGAGCATGACTGACAATACTCTTGTACCTGTGTGCTCAAACCTGGCCAGTAAAACCTGCTGGCTATCCTGTCCTAGGTCTTCTTAGACCCTAGATGACCTGCCCAGGGGATACTATGGCCTAGCTTTAGCACCTGTTCCTGGAGCCCCTGCGGAACCACTAGCCTTTCCCCATCATCTTGATCTGCTTTGTAATACAGCACCGTGTCTCTGAGGAAATAGTCTTCCCCTGCCACCTGACCACAACAGCTGCTTGTCTAAAGAAATCCTGCAGTGACTCATTCTGCCTTTGAAGCTGTAGAAAATCACAACTTTTGTCAGCTTCACAAGCCTCTGGCTCTGCTAGCCTTGAACCTTTTCTTACTGTCTCTGCCATCTTCTCTTGCCTTTTCTGCCTCCTACTTTTCCTTACTTTAACAGTACCATTTTTGAGATCCTCGTCAAAGTAAGGTAACTCAGAGAGATCAATTTAGATTTTTCTCAGCTGGACCCTGAATCTCTGGCTTAACCTGAACTCGGGGCTCGGTAACTAGCTCCTCTGGACCCTGAACATTTTCAGCTGGCCCTGCCTGGTTCCTGCTTACTCCCCCTTCCTCCAATCCCTGGGTCTATGTCTGTGACCTAGTGACAGTGTTAATTGGTCTACACGACTGGACCAATTCCTGAAGACTGGAATATCCTGACCCAAGATAACCTGATGGGCTAAGCTGTCTATTAACCTCACCGACATCAGGTAAGTTTGCCCTGCTACCTCAAGATACATCACTGTCATAAGATAAGCTCTATGATGACCATGTACACAAAAAATATCAAGGACTGGCTTCCTGAGGGGACCCTCCTTCGGGACAAGCGATGGATGAATTAGCGTCTGTGTACTACCAGTATCATGAAGAGCTTGGGCTGGTTTACCATTGATTTTTACTGTAGTGACCTGCTGCTTTTCTCCCCAACGGCTGTAACTCTGACAGGGGCAAGGAACAGTGCAAATATACACAGCTTTACCTTTTCTGCCTGGACATTCTGGCTTAATATGACCTTCCTCACCACCGTAAAAGCAAACAGGTTTAGCAGTTGACTTAATAGGAACTACAGGCTTTTCTAGCTGCCTAGCTGGCTCTGGTTCCCTAGGACCACCTCCACCCCCTGACCCTATTGTCTTACCACGAGCAGGGCTGGACTTCTGTGGAACCTCAAACCAGTAGCTCTTGGACCCTTGTCGGGCAGCTAGGAAGGTCTCCACCAGTTGAGCAGCTTTTCATGCTGGCTCTGTGTCACCAACACTCTCAGTTCTGGAGAGAGGGAGCAGTAGAATTGCTCCAGAATGAGGATCTCTCCAACCTGGTCCTTGGTCCTCTTCTCCGTCCGGATCCACTTGCTGTACAAGTCTTTAAGTCCATTGTAAAATTCTCTTGGGTTCTTATGAGGGCCGATGTCAGGCTCTCTGAATCTCTGCCGATAAACCTCTTTGTTGATTTCATATTTGGCAATGATGGCTTCTTTTACCTTCATGTAGTCAAACATGTCCTCTGCTGCCATGGCTACATATGCTGCTCATGCCTTTCCAGTCAGGTGTGGAATCAGCCCTACTGCCCAGTCGACCTCCAGCCACTGATATGCTCCTGCCAGGTGCTCAAAGTTGGTCGGGTACTGCTCAATATCGTCCCCCGCCTCCTGTCGGGGAACTGCTGCCTGCCCCCAGCCCCTACCCGTTGGCTCACTGCAGGCACTGAACTGGGATACCTGCTCCCCCTCCTCATGCTGCGGGGGCTGTGGTGTGCTCAGCTGGGGGTCACTCTCTCCTCACTGCTGCTGCTCTAGTTCATCTCTGAGACTATTTGACTTGAATCTGCATGTGGCGCCACCTTCTTTCTTGTTTAACTGTTTCTTTTTCCCACCTTTCACTTAGGTTGCGTTGGAAGTGAAGACATTGCTGCAACATGCCAGTAATTGAATCCATGTCTGCAGGCCCCAGGTGCCCCTCCCTAGGGTGTATGATCACAGGCACCCCTCCTGCAGCACCCTCTTCCAGGCCGTCTTCAGCAACATCCGTCCTTGGAGCTTTGGCTTGAGCTTTAGGTCCCATGTTGTCAGCTCTCAAAGCTCTACCCGTTCAATTTGTTCTCATCCCACTTTTGACACCACATGTACAGTAAGGTTTGGATGATAGTAAACCTCTATGACCAGGATGAACCCAGAGGCATGAAGGTGCAGTGCATGATGGAGGAATGAAGGGCATGAGACAAACAGGGATTTTTGGTTCCAGAGCTCTGGTTTTTATTGGAGTCCTTACACAGAGTACAAAGCGTCCCAGTCTCAATCTTCTTGTGGGCATGCATGTGGGGTGATGAGAGCACTTTTCCCAGAAGTAGGGGCTTTTCCTGGCTTTTCACATCAGGTCCTTGGAAACCTCCAAGCCCTCTGAACACAGCATTAGTGATGATGATGATGATGATTTCTTTATTTTTGTGTCTTGCACACAAACAGAGGGTGTACGCCTACGCCCCTTCGTTCCGGTTGATGGTGCCGCTTGCCCGCTTCCTGATTTCGATTGCCTCTTTTATCCAATGCTTGAATTTATTGGTCTCTGATGTGATTATTTTGCCCTTGTCCCAGTCCATAATGTGGTTATTTCTCCTGCAGTGATCTGTGATGGCTGTGATACACCCTCTTGTACACCTGGGATTCCCTCCTCCAGAGACCATCCAACGGCGGGGGGTGTGGCCGGCCCGACAGATTCTGATAGGTCTGTTGGGCCGGCCAGCTGGTAAATGACACGTCAGCAACTCGTCGGATGACACTTCTGAGGAAGACTGGAGTCACAGTCGAAACTGTCAAGCAGGTAAAAGAAACATCTCCTACACTTTTTTGTCTGAAGATAAGAAAATATTGATCACATTTTTTGGCCATTTTGCCTTTAATGGACAGGACAGGTAAGCGTGAAGGGGGGAGAGAGAGAGGGGGGGGATGACATGCAGCAAAGGGCCACAGGCTGGATCCGAACCCGGGCTGCTGCGGCAACAGCCTTGTACGTGGGGCGCCTGCTCTACCACTAAGCCACCGATGCCCCGATCAAATTTTTCATGATGATCCAACCAAAAGATATCAACATAAATAGAGGTAATTTTACTGAAAAGTACATTCATTATGTCTTCATACAAAATATGAACCTCATTCTCAGCTTCACTTAAAGGAGCTATATGTAAGAAATAAGCAAATAGTCATAAAATCATCCTAATATGTCACAGAGACTAAGGAATAATGTTCATATAACATACTGATCTCATGGACAACAATAGTACAGCCAGAATATTCGCATTTAAAAAACATTTTTACAGTCTGCAAATCATGTTTAGAATTTGTGTTTTGGCCTGTTGCGCCACCCACCGCCGTCTACCAGTCACGCAGTCGGTAGAGTTTCAGCATCAGTTACAGTTACGACTGAGCAGTGTCCCGGTACATAGCATTAGCAGCCAGCTCCTCCTCAGCTGTATCCCGGCAGCAGCGTTAGCAGTGTCCCGGTACATAGCATTAGCAGCCGGCTCCTCCTCAGCTGTATCCCGGCAGCAGCGTTAGCAGTGTCCCGGTACATAGCATTAGCAGCCGGCTCCTCCTCAGCTGTAGCCAGGCAGCAGCGTTAGCAGTGTCCCGGTACATAGCATTAGCAGCCGGCTCCTCCTCAGCTGTAGCCAGGCAGCAGCGTTAGCAGTGTCCCGGTACATAGCATTAGCAGCCGGCTCCTCCTCAGCTGTATCCTGACAGCAGTGTAAGCAGTAGAGAAGCCGGACTTGCTCGAACGATCCGCAGCGACGCAGCGACGCGGCCCTGCCACGGCAGCCGCCCGTGGGCAAACAAATCAGTCTCCAGCATGCCGCTGTCCAGCAACCTCAAATCTGTAGGGGAGGGGGGGCAGACCAGTGTTGGGTAAGGGTTACTTTAAAAGTAATCAAAGTACGTTACTGTGTTACTTTTTTAAAAATTAACCAGTTACTTTACTGCGTTACTCCCTGAGTAAAGTAACTCAATTACTTTAAAAGTACTTCCAACGTTACTCCCTGAGAAAAGTAACTCAAGCACTTTTAAAGTACTTTTGAGTATTCTACATTTCCTATTGGGCAATGGACCACAGGGTGCTAAGCCTACATTTTTTTGTCTCCAAAATTAAAGTTATGGACCACTTGCCCTTCACTGAGATCCAGTTCTCCCATCACAGCCGTCACTTTGACCAGTAGAAACACAGAACGATCTGCTGCCGTAGACAACTGTATGACAACAACACCCCAGTGTTTTTAAAAACTCTCCAGCTAATTCAGAATGCAGCAGCACGTGTACTAACAGGAACTAAGAAACGAGATCATATTTCTCCTGTTTTAGCTTCTCTGCACTGGCTCCCTGTAAAATCCAGAATTGAATTTAAAATCCTACTGTTAACTTATAAAGCTCTAAATGGTCAAGCTCCGTCATATCTTAGAGAGCTCATAGTGTCATATTATCCCACCAGAACACTGCGCTCTGAGAACGCAGGGTTACTCGTGGTCCCTAAAGTCTCCAAAAGCAGATCAGGAGCCAGAGCCTTCAGCTATCAGGCTCCTCTCCTGTGGAATCATCTTCCTGTTACGTTCCGGGAGGCAGACACTGTCTCCACATTTAAGACTAGACTTAAGACTTTCCTCTTTGATAAAGCTTATAGTTAGGACTGGCTCAGGCTTGCCCTGTACCAGCCCCTAGTTAGGCTGACTTAGGCCTAGTCTGCCGGAGGACCCCCTATAATACACCGGGCTCCCTCTCTCTCCCTCTCTCTCTCTCTCTCTCTCTCTCTCTCTCTCTCTCTCTCTCTCTCTCTCATCCTATTACTGCATCTTGCTAACTCGGCCATTCTGGATGTCACTAACTCGGCTTCTTCTCCGGAGCCTTAGTGCTCCACTGTCTCTCAGATTAACTCATATCGCAGCGGTGCCTGGACAGCGTGACGTGTGTGGTTGTGCTGCTGCCGTGGTCCTGCCAGATGCCTCCTGCTGCTGCTGCCATCATTAGTCATTAGTCATACTTCTACTGTTATTATACACATATGACTATTGTCACACAAGTATACTGTCAGATATTAATACATACTTTCAACATATTGTACCACAGTAGCCAGAACTATAACTATAATATTATTACTTTCATTAATGTTGTTGTAAGCTACTGTCATTACCTGCATCTCTCTCTCTCTCTCTCTGTCTCTCTCTCTCTCTCTCTCTCTCTCTCTGTCTCATTGTGTCACATGGATTACTGTTAATTTATTATGCTGATCTGTTCTGTACGACATCTATTGCACGTCTGTCCGTCCTGGAAGAGGGATCCCTCCTCAGTTGCTCTTCCTGAGGTTTCTACCGGTTTTTTTCCCCGTTAAAGGGTTTTTTTTTGGGGGGGAGTTTTTCCTTATCCGCTGTGAGGGTCTTAAGGACAGAGGGATGTCGTATGCTGTAAAGCCCTGTGAGGCAAACTGTGATTTGTGATATTGGGCTTTATAAATAAAATTGATTGATTGATTGATTGATTAATATTTCCTCTAGGGATGTTACCACACAGAGTAAAAGGGGGAAATGATGGTGTGAAACAGCAGAGGCACTTTGTCAACCCACTGAGTTAAGGTTACTGTCATTAGCATCAAGCTAGCAAACAATGGTACATCCTCACAGTTGGACATAAAGTATTAACATTAACAAATAGCGGCGGGGCTTTTACTCACCACAACTGCAGAGGCTCCCGACTTCATTTGAAACAAACTACATTATAGACGGTCAGTTATTTATTAATCCCTCTGTGTGTTTATATATTTACTTTTTATCCGCTCCATTGTCTTTGTAAAGTTAACATATCGCACCGTCATTTCAAACTCAACACTTGTTTCATATTAAAAGCCCCTTATAACCTCGGCTGAGAGAATCCCTCCATTTGCTAAATAGGCTTTTATTCTGAAACTTTTGTCAGAACCTCTTCTGGAAGATACAGTAGCTTGATAGTTTACGTATGGCGCTTCAAATGTAGCTCCTGCCATCTGCTGACGCTTTTAGATGACTACAACAACATGTTGGCTGGCACATGAACAGACACAGTTCTGAATCAAATAATAGTGAAATAAAAATAGGACAAGAATAACCCGATGACATCACACACGCCGTGAAAGACGACCGGGGATAATTGGTGAGTACCAGCGTGTAGCATGTACCAGGCATAACGACAGCCGTTGCTGCTTCGAAGCTGAAGGACCAGCGTTCTAAAAGTAACGGAAGTAACTGATGTCTTGTTTGAAAATGTACTTAAGTATTTGATTACTCAAACAGCAAACTAACGCATTAGGTTACTCATCACTGCAGAAAGTAATCAAAGTACTCTAACGCGTTACTTTGTAACGCGTTACTTTGTAATGCGTTATACCCAACTCTGGGGCAGACACGACTCATGGCAGTATTTTGCATTTGAGTGCAGTAACCGTTTTGGCCACATTCTTACATACAGCGCCTTTAAATTACACAAGAAATACAATCTGTCCTCCTCTAGGGTAACGTTAAACCTTCCATACTGTAAGGCTAATGGTAACGTTCCTTAGCGCACTGTGCAAACAGGGATCTATGTTTTTTGATTGGATTATACTTCACATAACGTTTCACACTGCAGCTATTCTTTATAAGAAAGTAAGTTTGAAGTTTGGGTTTATACAACATATCAACAGCACATTTTTCTCTAAACATGAGAAACATTTTACTCCTGATCTCATGAATATCACAGGTTAACTTGCTCTGAAAAATAAGTTACAAGTTGCTCAAATAAAATATGTCAACTCAACCCATTAGCCCAGGGACAATGGTCCAAAATAAATATTTTGATCAGACATCTTCACAAGTCTATTCCAAAGCTGAAGCATCTGATATTTATGCCTGATGTTGGGAGATTCCCATCCCATATTGAATTTGTTTAAGGATAGCCTCTTGAGATAGCATTTTATTTTCAAGCGGGTCCTATAGACATAAATACAAAAAATAAGGCATACAAACAAAACAGTCTTACATAACAAACATACACAACGAATACACCCTCTCCCCATCCCACCCATACCCCACCCACAGCACAATGCACAAAATAATTGAAACTGGAAATCATGACTAAAAACAATCCTATCAACACAGAGGAATGTTCAATTACTAAAAATTAAAAACATGAGCAGGTTGTTTTTAAAAGAGAATATAACGAAGTCCTGAAGCAACAGAAGAGGTAACAGATCTCAAAAAAAAAAGTTATTCCAGTCAGATGGAGCTTTGTGTTGGAATGACCTACATCCAACTTCCTTAAAAATTCTAGGAACAAAGAAAAATGGTTAAGGCATATGTCTAAGTGAATAAGAGGAGTTGTATGGAATCAAACTCTGTTTCAAGTAAGGTGGACCATCAAAGTAAACCCATTTAAAGATAAATTGAAGCCAGTGAAATTGCCTTCGAGATTTAGGCTGCAGGCAGTTCAGCAATTTGTACATAAAACAATGGTGAGTTCTATATGGAAATTTCAAAACAAATCTACATAAAGAATTGAACAGCACATTAAGAGATCTAAGATGAGTGTCAGATGTGTTCTGATAGACAATGTCAGTATAATCAATAATAGGTAATACTAGTTGTGTGATTATTCATTTTCTGACATGAAATGTAAAGCAATTGATTTAACAATAAAGTGAACTCAAACAGCCATAATCTTTTTATAATAAAATCAATATGGGGCTTAAAGAAGAGTTCAGGGTCAATCCAGAATCCAAGATGAGTCAATCTTCTCGAGAGGTGAACCATCATCAAAAGAAATTTGTAAATAAGAGGGATGAGAAGAACAGTTGTGTCCACTAGTAGTGCAAAACCTCACAGGAATGAAGTTTGGCTGGATGGATGGTTCAACACAGCATGTGACAGTGATTCTTCTACTTCCCTTTACTTGTAAGTTTCTGTGTCTCAACCTGGCAAAACCTTAAAGCTGCACAATATTTTATATTAACAATGGTTCTTATGACAACGCATGAGGTGAAAGATGACACTTGCGCTGATGAACCAACAGAGAATTATCACCAGGTCTGCAGTTCCCTTTACCTCTACACAGCTTTTAAGCATCCTGTGAGTCTTTATTATTTCTTATTTATCAGCCCATAGCTTTAGCCTACTCATTGGTCAAGTCTCAGTACTCTCATCAAGCTGCTTTCCAGCAGCAGCAGCAGCAGCAACAGCAGCAGCAGCAGCAAGCAGCTGTCTTCAATGGAAATGCTCTGATAAACCCACTATACACTACCTGATCAGCAGCAAACCGCAGACAGACAATTTAAGACTAGCTGATCATGGCGCGGACAGTTAAAGAGCAAGATTTATTTTTGTTGTGGGTGTTGGAGACCAAACTAGAGCTAACAGGAGAATGAATATTGGACACAGGTGGACACAAACACTGCTCCAAATAAATGCTAATGCTGTTCTGTGTTGCTAGCTGTGTAAATTGGCAACTGTTAGCTTACACTCTGACTATAATAACTTTATAAGGTGATAATGTCAGTGTTGTGTTAACAGTTTGTATTACTGACAACCACATTAATAATTGATGAAGTTCATCAAAAGGAAACACCAAAGCTTTCCATTCCCAGCTTCTCCAGTGTTTGAATGTCATTGGTTTGGACTGTTAGTGAGACAAAGAAAAGACATTTAAACCTGGCAGTTTGGGCTCTGGGTAATTGTGATGGGCATTCTTAATGATTTTCAGACATAACATGGATTAAAATATAAATCAATGAATGTATAATGAGAAGGATTATTAGCTGCAGTTTAAAGTGAATGTATAACAGTCACATACTATTATTTTCTATCATTCCAGTTTGAGAATATACATTAATGAATGTATTTCTGTCCCAGTGGTGCTGAGTAACCAGGAGAAAGTTGCCTGAAGATACCACTCTAAAACAAGCCCCTCCCTCAGCTCTCTAGCCAGGGAACATTTGGTTGATCCAGTCCACAATTTAATAGTATCCATGACACAACTAAACTCGAGATGTGCCACCTCAGATTTACAATTAAAGTCAATACTTTTGCTCCTGATTCCACAATACCGCACTAATAATCACCTCAAAAACCCATCTGACCAGTATACACACTTGTCAAAGCCTCTTCTGCTCGAAAATCCTCACACAGACACTTCAGAACATGAATGTCTGTAATCATCCAGCACAGTCTGTATCACAGCATGCACTAACAAATGAAGAATTGTTGCCAGTGCAGTGCAGAGAGAGAAAGAGAGCCGGCCAGCCAGCCATAACAAGAAATCTGAGGGCTCCTTACCTGCTTCCCTCACATCCTGCACGGCTGTGGAAGGTAGGATGGCCCCCGGTCTGTGCTGGAGGAACCGGTGAGGAGTTGAGAGAGGGTGGCAAGTTAATGCAAAGACTGGATAGAAGGAGGGCAGATCAAACGAAGGGGGCAGATGGATGGAGGGTGAGGGGAAAGAGTCACTGGTGGCTGCTGCATCCTCTCTCTGCATACTGAGCCCCACAAGCAGAGTGCTGCACACTCTCCTGCTCTTGCTCCACTCTCACTCCCTGTGTGTGCAGCTGCCAGTGTGTGTTCACAAGAGAGATGTAGCAATTATATGGCATCATATCTGCTTAACAGCTAACTTGAGCTATGAGATCCCTCAGTGAAATGTGTTTGGTGTTCTACTTTGACATACATTTGAAAATAAATTCCTTTACATAATAGAAAGATAACCAGATTCCATGTTTTGCATCTTTACTTCTTCAAGGACGTATTTGCAATTTTATTTTCAGTTTAGGACTAAGATTGGGTAAAGCATTAAGATTTAGGCTAAAGGTTAAACTTGACAAGTCCAGTAATATTCTATATTTTTTATGGTCCCAAATCCCCTAAAAGGACCCAAATCAATAATGAATGAGTGTAATAGTATTATGTGTGTATAAAATCCACGTTTTGGTCCTCTGTGCCATAGAGCTCCAAAAAACAATTAAAATACATCAGTGAGCTACAGTGTTGCACTGGGTTTAAATTTTGCTTCATTACCATGAACACACACATTGTAGTTTCTTTTCACGCACACCATCCTGCTCCTGAAAATACTTGTACACACTAGATATGTACTAATGCATCACTGAAAAGTGAGTGGTTTCCAACAGATGTTTCATTTTCACTTGCTTAAGTGTCATTTGTCAAATACTACAGTGGCCAGCAATTTAGGGAATTATTTAGCCTTTTTTTAATAAAATAAACTATATTATTTATAGTACACTGCAAAATCAAATACTTCCTTAAGAAAAATATGTGGCAATTTTATTAATTTAAATCAACATGTGTTTTTTTTTTAAATTAGAATGAATTTAAAATCATATATTTTAATGTATTTGAACTGGGTACTTAAAAATACATAAACATAATGCAAAGATTCTTTTAAAACATTTATGCAAATAGACAAAACATGAAAAAACAGAATAACATGATCATATGCCCTTGAATATCACAAAATGTGTTTTTTTTCTTTTTTGCTGATCTACACTGATACTGACTTCCAGTGCATCTGAATATATTTAACACCATGCTTTCAAGAAAATCACCAAATTCGATTATAATGCATCCAACATCTGATGTGTTTACAGTACATGCTTCCCGAAATACTATATATTTTGCTGAAAACCAATGGCAGTGAGGGAATCTGCCACAACCATGCATTTGTTTAAAGTTGTATATGTAATGGGACTTCCGGTGGAGTGAGCACCCAAGATGGCCGCGTAGGAGAATCCTCTGCTAAGCCCCTCCTTAAACTAATGATTGCCATACTCTAAATACAGAAAATAAGCGGGTGGAGGATTATATCTTCATACTAATATGCAACAAGTCTATGAGAATATGAGAAGTCTTGTTCAACAGACTCACTACGACACAGAGGAGAACATGGCGGCGACTCCAGCTGTATCACAGACAGATACCGCAGCAGAGCTAACGAGCATTAAAACGCTGCTGCATGGCATTGCGTCCGATATGAGTGGCCTCAAGTCTGGTATGGATGCCGTCCAAACAGCGGTGGAGAAGCTCGGAGCTCGACTGACTGAAGCTGAGACTCGAATTTCAGCCCTGGAAGTTCAAGGCCAAAGCCGGGGAGCCGCGGTGGACACTGCAGTCAAAACCATCGGCCAACTTCAGGAGAAAATAACTTAACTCAAAGACGCCGGCCGCTGTAATAATGTCCATATAGTTGGAATAGTGGAATAGTGGAAGGCGCCGAAGGACGAGACATGCAAAGATTTGTGCAGAAGCTTCATACTGAGGCACTGAATATTGAAGTGAGTCCGGATTTTGAAATTGAGCGCGCCCGTAGAGCAGGTCAGCGTGGCAACAGAGACTGGCATGTCCTGGTTCATTTCCTGAGGTTCGGAGCAAGAGAAGCAGTGCTGCGGGCGGCCCGGGAGAAGGAGTGTGTGGGGTGGCAAGGCAAGCGGATATCTTTCTTCCAGGATCTCTCACAGGACATTATTCATTATTCAAAAAGTTTGATGGGGTGAATAAGTGGCTGCAGGAGAAGGGGCTGCGATACACCATGCTGTACCCAGCCATGCTGAGAGTTGTGACTGACAATACCCAACACACTTTCGCCTCACCAGAGGAGGTGGGAGCCTTTATTTCTAAGAGAGCTTCATAAAGATCCCAACACGACAGTGAGGATATTATTGATGACTGGAGATGTTGGGAGAGCCATTTTCAGGCTCTGTTTAAGTGAACTATCATGTGAGTCATTCTCTCTTTCTCAGATAACAGGTCGGGATTAACACCAAAGAATGTACCGTTATACCCGTAGTGTTGGAGTTATATGCTTGTTGTTGCTTATTGTGGTTCTTGTTCCTTTACTCTTAGGGAAAGATCAATCATTGTAAAACGACAGCAGGGATATTATTTTGAAGTAGGTCAGACACAATTAGTGAGTTCTGCCCTTATTTAATTTTTCTGGACTGTAATATAAGTAAAAGACATTAAGACATTAAATTGGAGTGCAGAGACTACTTGTCAGTATGATCCTCATTTACAGAGAAGGTGGTCAAAAAACACACTAAACTGCCCTCTTGGCTGGTAAAAACATTACTGTTGCTATGACTTTTATGTTGGGCCCTTTTTTGATCTATATTGTGCCAGAACCATATCTCACAGAACCAGTTTGGATTATCTGGTGCTAATATGGTGTTAAAATGCACTAGAATACAGGAAATGGCATCTACTTAATTGAAAATTTTCTGCGTACTTGATACGTGTACATTACATGTGCAACCATCACCGTGTACTTGCTTCGCGTCCATTGCGCGTGCATTCACCGTGTACTTGTTACACATGCAATGCGCGTGCATTCACCGCGTACTTGTTACACATGCAATGCGCGTGCAATGCCTGCACACGCCTAGACGCGTGGTTATTAGACGTGCGTGCGTTGACACGTCATGTGATCGCAGGGGTCAGAAGTGTCAGCTCAAAACAACAACGCGTCATGTGACAGGTAGCATGTCATACGAAAATTATAAATTTCAATGGAATAAACTTGCCTGATTAACTGAAAACAATTATACAATAATGAAAAAAATAATAGCCTATTAAAAATAGTCAAGTAAATTGATCATCTGAAAAAGCCCATTTTACTGCGCACGAGACTCACAGCGAGCAACTGACACTGAAGTGTCCCAAAATGCGTGTGACAGATCATCTGTTATAAAACTTGCAGCTTTATATCAAGGAAAAAATGTGTCTCATGAAATTGTTATATTTTTAATGTAAACTGTAAATGTATGTCTATTTAACGTTTAGAGTGATTCCAGCATATGGTAGTCTGAGTAGACTGTTAGCATTGTGACTGAAAATATTTCCCCATAATTTACATGGAGTATTAGATTTTTAAAAGGTATCAAACTATTTGAATGCATTGCAGAGTAGAGAGTTTCACCCTCCTGGTCACAGGCTGAGGTGGATTAAAATGAGGTGTGTTAATTCAGCACCATGGACAGCTCCACGGATTTATCATTAAACAGCGAACTGCTCCACCTCAACCTGTGATATCCACGAATTTGGGTCATTCACTTTTAATTATTAATTAATAGCGTAATAGGGTACAGGCGGATTAAAACCAGCAGACCTCTGTGTTATACTTTCCCAAACTATAGGCTTTATTGTGTGTAGAACCACTTTCTACAGATGAGGGCTGGCTTAACTCGCCAATAATGTGCTGAGAAAAATGTTTGAAGTCCAGAAAAGTAATTTATTACAAAAAAAGTCAACAAAACAGGTTTCAAAATCCAAATTATACTTTGTTCAAACGAAATCTTCAATATGACACCTTATCGTTGGTTAATTTTCTGTCAAACATTTTGTTAAAGATTTGCACTCCACAGACAGAAAGCACCGCAGGGAGCGAGGTTTTTGAGCGCGCTCGGCTTTCAGTTATAACTGACAGGACTGCAAATATAACACAAACACTTAAGATGTCATACTTTAAAACAAACTCTAAACTGGCCGGATCAACGAGACCCTCCCCGGGCTCTAGGCTTGTGGCGCTGGTCTGACCCGGCCGTATGCAGTGGAGGTTCCAGCGCTGGAACACCAAGCGGCTGACAGCATGACAGACGCCCGCACACACAAAGCTGGAAAGCGCGAGGACACTCCTAATTCCCCGATCCTTAACCTCCATCCTACCCCCGGAACTTCTCAACGCTGGCTGTCTTCGCCCCCCCTCCCGGCCGTGAATGCAATAAAGGATTTCTTCGTCGGGCACTTTACAGCAGCTCCGCCTCCCAGAGCTCGCTCGCTCGGATCTCCTTTCTCAGTTCGTGTCCTGCTATCGCCATGGCAACCGGTCCGCTCAACCCCAGTTCATTAGTCTGCAATATGAATAAATATTGGACGGTGATTAGAAATTCCTCCAACATGGTGCAGGGAAACTATTTTTTGGGTCGACCCAGGAGCAGTAGCATCGCTATGCTAACTAGCTTGCTATGCTAATCAGACGTGCGTGTGTAGACACGTCATGTGATCACAGGGGTCAAAAGTGTCAGCTCTTGAAGCAACAGTGCATCGTGTTACGGACGTGTGACACGTATATATAGGCTATGTACATATATATAGCCTATATATATATATATATATATATATATATATATATGCTATAAGTGTAGCCTATATACACAGTTTCTATCTATCTATCTATCTATCTATCTATCTATCTATCTATCTATTTTCTTTCCTTGTTCAGGCACTATTTTTAACACTTCTACAACAGATCATTTGTTAGCCTATAATAATAGGATACTTGAAGCTTTATGTTAATGAATTTAAAACATAAATTTTAAGGTCAAGAAAGTCATACTTTGTGGTAAAACTGTTGAAATATAAACTTTTTAATTAGAAAGACTACACAGGAAGAGGTATGACCCGCGTGGGGGTCCCCGGGGGGGTCTGAGGACTAGGGAGACCCACATGTTGTCAAACAACCACCATCAGACCCTGCTCACTATTCCTGAGCACTCATCTTGGGCACAGAATCCACCGAAAAAGCAGATCTACAAACTCACCATCCATGGCACATAGTTTGATTGCGTATGAATTAATGTATTAATTAAATATCGCCCTTAAATAATGATATATTAAGTGGGTTAAATCATAGTGACCTAACCATTAATTAATTAGGCTAATGGTGTGGACCATTAATTGATCAGTTAATGGTGAATTAATGTATGAGTTCATCATTAAATGTATAAATGTGAGTTAGGCCTACCTCAATATCTTAAATCAAATTGTTCACGCTATGAGGCTGATGTGGGCAATTGCTCATGAAATAGCCTTCACTGCAAGATAGGGTGGACATTGAAAGAAACTAGAAGAGTTGAACTTTCCATAGCTGTGAGTTGCTTGTTGGAGCGACATCCCAGCGCTGAGAAATACAGCATTGAATTAACGTAACGGAAATTGTCTGCACACACATTTGCCTACACAGGCTAGCCTACTTGTTTACATAACTTATGAACTCGTTTGCACAGATATGAAACAAATGGAGGAAGAACTGAAGCAGCTTTGTGATGATGCTACTCAAATATTTTCACACGTTATGAGGACAGATCAAACTTATTCTGCAAAGTAGCCTATGGTTTACTAATTTCCCATTTAACTGTTATCACAGACTTGTCTCTCCGTTGTATAAATCAAAAAGTTCATATCACTTTGTGACTTGCTGCATATCATAAATAAACAGCAGATCAACCAAAGTATTTTTGAGAGATTCGGCTTTTAATCAACAGCACATTGATATTGACAGATTCCAGACAACCTCAGTGTCTGTCTGAATCCTGTGTATTCTGCAAACTGACACAGAAACTATTGTTCATTTATTTTATGAATGTATTTATGTTCAATTATTTTGGATTGATGTTGACAATTTGATTCTTTTTGTGGGGTTAAGATTAATTTGCTAAAAAAAAAGAAAAAAAAAGGACATTACTTTTTATTTGGAGAAAAACAATATGGACAGAAGACATCTTTTATTTTTAAACCATCATATTTTAGATGGAAAGTTTCATATCCACAAAAGCAAGTGGACGGAAAGGAAACCCAATATACACCAGTTAAAATATGAACTGACCAATATGAAAGCCATCAGGACTTTGAATGTTTACGAAGCCTTAAAATCCCCTCTATAACTTGAGTGTACTCATGACTTTGTATATTTGTTTTTATTTATTTACATTCATGTTCATGAATTAAAATAAAATTGGAGGGAAAAAATAGTTGCACAATAATGAAAAGATATCCCGGCTGCCAGCATTTTCTGGTGAGATAGGCTATGTTTAACAGAAAGTAGTGGGCAAATGTCTGGAGGAACTCTAGAGGAAAGAGAAGTTGCAGAAGAGCAGGCTTCATTATTAAGCGGCTACAGTGGCAGTGGAATTAATGCAAGTGCATTTTCTAGAAAATAGCTTTTTTAAAATAAGAAAAGTCAAATATGAGGTGTTTGCTCATATTTGACTTTTTAAGAAGGCTCTTATTTTGAAATTCTACATCAGAATCAAATGAAATTTAGTGTGTGACATTCTGAGGTGGTCTACTATCAATCTGAAGTGAAACCATCCTCTGGAAACCATCCTCTGGAAACGTGAGATTTCATTTTTATTCAAAATAAAAATAAAATCTCTACACAGTCTGGTGTTATGGCACTGATTCACAAACCCCAGACTCCACCTTGTGGCAGGAACAGGCAACAACACACAGCACCCCAACTGCTGTGGAATTAAGTAGGTATAATAAGTAATATAACAATTTCTTGAGACACAATTTGTTCCCCTTGATATAAAGCTGTAAGTATCCTATTATTATAGGCTCACAAATGATCTGTTGTAGAAGTGTTAAAAATAGTGCCTGAACAAGGAAAGAAAATAGATAGATAGATAGATAGACAAACATCCAATTGAAATCCTCAGGGTTCCTAAACATTTGGAATTTCAAAATTCCATACTTTTCCATACCGTTATTTCCAGACTTCTTGGCGTTTTTTTTTTTTTTGTTTTTGTTTTTTTTGTTTTTTTCCAGAGATTATGTGACATCTGAGTAAATATATCTGTGTATCATATTTCACATCATATTTAATTATTCTTAATAGGCGATTGTAGCCAAGTACTACCCTGGAAATCCAGAGTTCTCAAGAGAGCACAATTTGAATTTGCTCAACGAGTCACTCTGGCAATCAGTAATGATGCTCGTTACCTATGCCCATGAAACCAAGCTCCACCAATCACATCAGTGGATCTGATATAGGCAGGCCAGAGGCGAGCTAAACAGATGACGACAGCGCTGCGACGACAAAGTCCAGAATCAGTCAGTAAACATTGCAAGATGGCTACGGATGAACACCAGTTGTTTGAAACGGCTTTGGCCGCTACAGTGAACGAGTTAGACTTGGCTTTTTCTCTAAAAGAGGAACAGAAGACGGCGCTCGAATCTTTCCTTTACAAGAAGGACGTTTTTGCTGTTTTGCCGACCAGATATGGCAAGAGTCTAATCTACCAGTTAGCTCCGCTGGTAGCGCTCTGGATACGTCACCCTGTGTATTGTTCTGATTGGCCGTAGTGTTATCCAATTGCGTGCAGTGATATTTTCAAATAAATGATTGGTGCCGCCCCTCGAGTTGGGCCATTTTCATTACTCATAGCCAGACCCTAAATCTTTCTAGATTTGGGTCTGGATTTCCAGGCTAGCCAAGTACCATAATGGCATGCAAATAAAAACTCAGATAAGTTCAATGTCTGGGCTGAGGCAAAAAGGTTCGGACTCTGGGTGCAAGTGATGCAGTAATGAGACATCTGTGTTTTTTCCTTTCATGTGGCTCAGAATCGCCTTCTCCCCCATGTTGGCGATGTCAAACGATTTCACACAAAGCTTGCATCTAGCTCTGTGTGTGAATTGGGAATCCTTGGCCAACCAGTATTTATATACGGTATTGTCAAGCCATCCAGCCAAAAACTTGCATCTCCCCATTGTGAACCACGTGAAACTCATCTTCTTGTCTAAGGTGCAGTGTTGGAGTGAAACTTGATACCTGGGGGGCTGGAGGAGGGTCATGGGGCAGCGGACTGGACATACCACTTGTCAATCAGGTAAAAGGGGCGGGATGTTTTCTGAGACTTTTGTGCTCACACAAACTGTGCTTGGCCCGGCATAAAACACGATCCGGATTGATTAAATTATTTTTGGAAATACCTAATTTAATATTTTAGAAAACAGTATTTTAGAACAGTGGTAATAGTCTGGAAACATAAATATTTTTCCAGACTTTATTTTTCATTTTCCATACTTTTTAATACCTGGAAATTGATCAAATTTATTTCCATACTTTTCCATACTTTCCATACTTGCGTAGGAACCCTGAATCCTGAATGCAGAGTTCTGCAGAAGTCTCCTCCAGGTGCAGAGAAGAACTCCAAACTCTGCATGCAGAGCTGAATTAGGCCAATATCCTCCACTGTTAAATATCAGAAAACGAGCCTTAAATTTCTGGAACCACATTAAAACAAGTGACCCACTCTCATTTTCCTATAAAGCCTTATGCTGTCAGGAGCTGAACCCACAAAGGAGTCCCCTCTAGCTGCTTGTCCAGAGTCTGACCAAACCTTCAACCACTCAGGTCACTACATCACGACCACCTCAGCTTCAGGATACATGCCCCCCGAAAATTAGACCCAACCAAATTATGACAAAAGAAAAAGAAAAATACAGAGAATATTGGACGGAACTAATAAAATCCCAGAGCAAAATGGAAACGTATATAGCCCTCAACTGACAGTACTCTGTGGCAACCTACCTGAGCACAGTGTCTCATAGGAATATGAGGAAAACGATGACTAAGTACAGACTGAGTGAGCACAACCTGGCAGTAGAAGTCGGCCGACGCAAACAGAGCTGGCTGCCCAGAGAGGAGAGGTTGTGTTCTCATTGTGACCTGGGAACAGTAGAGACTAAGCTGCACTTCTTGACTCAATATGACAAATATAAATGCATTAGAGAAGAGTATTTTGCAAAAATAATAAAGATATTCCCAGAGTTCTTGCACTTAAATAACCTGTCTCCCAGTAGGACTTCCGGTCCTACTGGGAGACAGGGAGGAATGTTGTGTACTGGTGGCAAAATATGTAACAGCCTGCCATCAACTTCACATCACACATGATGATTGATAATTGTTTATATATTGATAATTAATCTGTTGTATAAATTCATTTCTTTATGACTTTTACCCTGCCATAGCCACTCACGCTCTCCATGTTTTGTTTTTTTAATTGCAATTATTATAAATGTATTGTTATTGTTTATGCTTATTATATTTGTGTTATATTGTGTTAATATGCTTTGGCAACATTGTTTTGAATGCAGTTATGCCAATAAAGCAGCTTGAACTTGAACTTGAACTAGATAGATAGATAGATAGATAGATAGATATAGGCTACACTTATAGCCTACATATATATATATATATATATATATATATATATATATATATATATATATATATGTGTGTGTGTACTGTGTATATATATACAGTAGATATATGTAAGGGATAATGTATAATGAACCGGTGAATACTGGGAAAATAACTCCCGACAGGAGAATAGTGGAGGGGTTCTATTCCCCTGAAGGGAGTTGTTTTCCCAGTATTCACCAGCTCATTATACATTATCCCGCTTATTACACGGCTAATTATCAGTTAAATAAATAATTTGAGACAGAATATTGATTAATTATGCGATTTTTATTGATTTATAAATTAAATCGGGAGGAGAGAAAAAAAACTGCCGGCAACGGCTGAATCTCCTTGTCAGGGCAGCGTTCCTAGCAACGCTGGGCTACGGTCATTACACAGTAATATCAGACCTCTGAATGCGCGACTGACCAGTCAGAATACAGCATTTAATAGAGCCGTGTAATATATATATATATATATATATATATATTACACGGCTCTATTAAATGCATATGTATGCATGCATGCAAAATATATATATATGTATATATATATATATATATATATATGTATATGTATATAGGCCTATATATATATATATATATATATATATATATATATGTATATTATACAGTATATACACTGAACAAAAATATAAACGCAACACTTTTGTTTTTGCTCCCATTTTTCATGAGCTGAACTCAAAGATCTAAAACATTTTCTATACACACAAAAGACCATTTCCCTCAAATATTGTTCATAAATCTGTCTAAATCTGTGTTAGTGAGCACTTCTCCTTTGCTGAGATAATCCATCCCACCTCACAGGTGTGGCATATCAAGATGCTGATTAGACAGCATGATTATTGCACAGGTGTGCCTTAGGCTGGCCACAATAAAAGGCCACTCTAAAATGTTCAGTTTTATCACACACCACAATGCTACAGACGTCGCAAGTTTTGAGGGAGCATGCAATTGGAATGCTTACTGCAGGAATGTCCATCAGAGCTGTTGCCCGTGAATTGAATGTTCATTTCTCTACCATAAGCCGTCTCCAAAGGCGTTTCAGACAATTTGGCAGTACATCCAACTGGCCTCACAACCGCAGACCATGTGTAACCACACCGGCCCAGGACCTCCACATCCAACATGTTCACCTCCAAGATCGTCTGAGACCAGCCACCTGGACAGCTGCTGCAACAATCGGTTTGCATAACCAAAGAATTTCTGCACAAACTGTCAGAAACCGTCTCAGGGAAGCTCATCTGCATGCTCGTCGTCCTCATCGGGGTCTCGACCTGACTGCAGTTCGTCGTCGTAACCGACTTGAGTGGGCAAAGGCTCACATTCGATGGCGTCTGGCACGTTGGAGAGGTGTTCTCTTCACGGATGAATCTCGGTTTTCACTGTTCAGGGCAGATGGCAGACAGCGTGTGTGGCGTCGTGTGGGTGAGCGGTTTGCTGATGTCAACGTTGTGGGTCGAGTGGCCCATGGTGGCGGTGGCGTTATGGTATGGGCAGGCGTATGTTATGGACAGTGAACACAGGTGCATTTTATTGATGGCATTTTGAATGCACAGAGATACCGTGACGAGATCCTGAGGCCCATTGTTGTGCCATTCATCCACGACCATCACCTCATGTTGCAGCATGATAATGCACGGCCCCATGTTGCAAAGATCCGTACACAATTCCTGGAAGCTGAAAACATCCCAGTTCTTGCATGGCCAGCGTACTCACCGGACATGTCACCCATTGAGCATGTTTGGGATGCTCTGGATCGGCGTATACAACGGCGTGTCCCAGTTCCTGCCAATATCGAGCAACTTCGCACAGCCATTGAAGAGGAGTGGACCAACATTCCACAGGCCACAATCAACAACCTGATCAACTCTATGCGAAGGAGATGTGTTGCACTGTGTGAGGCAAATGGTGGTCACACCAGATACTGACTGGTTTTCTGACCCCCCCAGACCTCCCCAATAAAGCAAAACTGCACATTTCAGAGTGGCCTTTTATTGTGGCCAGCCTAAGGCACACCTGTGCAATAATCATGCTGTCTAATCAGCATCTTGATATGCCACACCTGTGAGGTGGGATGGATTATCTCGGCAAAGGAGAAGTGCTCACTAACACAGATTTAGACAGATTTGTGAACAATATTTGTGAGAAATGGTCTTTTGTGTGTATAGAAAATGTTTTGGAAAAATGGGAGCTGCTGTAAAGTGCTCGATGAAGAAAGCCTTTATTGCATTCACGGCCGGGAGGGGGGGGCGAAGACAGCCAGTGTTGAGAAGTTCCGGGGGTAGGATGGAGGTTAAGGATCGGGGAATTAGGAGTGTCCTCGCGCTTTCCAGCTTTGTGTGTGCGGGCGTCTGTCACGCTGTCAGCTGCTCGGTGTTCCAGCCAGAGGCGAAAATCCCATTTCATAGTTGGGGGGGGGACAATAAACAGTAAAATTTTAGAGAATAATTCCAGGGGGGGACAAGGAAAAAAAGTTGTAGCCTGTCTTTTATACAGCATCTTTTAGCCTACCGCAATTTGACGCTTTAATCTTCTCTCTGTCTCCCCGTGCGCAGTAGTGTGAATATTTATGCTATTAAGCAAACGGAGAAAACATGTCTGTCACTGTTTAATAGCAGCAAAACAATAAGGCTTCATTCATCAAAGACAGAAACTCGATCTCTCTCCTTCTCTCCCTCTTTTTTCCCTGGCTCAGGTGTGTGGAATGGATCCTTCATCTCTGGCTGGCTGCAGGAGCAAACCATTTTTTTTTGTTTCGTTTGTTTTTTTTTTTACCGGCAGTGAGATCATAACTTTAAAAAATGTTTGAAAGAAAAATAACCAAAGAAAATGTGTAATACCGAATATTCCGTTTGTCTACAAGGTATTTTGAATTTTGAAACTTGTTTTATTGACCTGTTCGTAATAAATTACTTTTTTTGGACTTTTTGGAAATTGTATGAAATTGCTCCAATGCGTTAACCAATCTTTGTGCATAATCACACAGCCTGATATGCCCTGCAAACACAGTGGGACTATTTTCTGAAAGCACAGAGCAAAGAAATGTCTTTTTTTTTCTCCGCTGGTCTGCTGTCAGCAGCAGCGGCGGCTGCAGCGGGGATTTCAGCACCACGGACAGCATGCGTACAAAGACTTAACAAGCGTCTCCTTTAAATGTGTTTGCTGCTAGAGAAATTATACATAATAAACGAAGACAGTGACATTTTCAATAAAAAACAATGAGTTCATTTCAAGCTTTTGTAGTACAACGAATTTCAGAATTGTGCGAGTGACGGAGAGCGGGCGGCAGTGTTTCATGCAGGAAACTCGATATGGACTTGAAAATCAATTTCGGAGTGGGGGGGTTTCAGAATGGAGGGCTGTCCCCTGTTGGGACATTGTGTGCGCACAGCCCTTCACCACCTGGATCCTAAAATAAACACCTGTTTTATTACATAATCATGCTTCCGTGTTGCACCATTCAAATAACAAGAATTGCAGTTTAATACTCTTAATTATAACAGCCAGCTTATTGAAAAATGTTGGGTTTAAATCGGGCTCGGGACCATAATTACAGTTAATTGGCCGGGCCGGGCCGGTCCCGGACATAACGTGCACGGGCACGGGCCAAGTCGGGCTGGATTTTTTGGGCCCGATCTAAGTTCTATTAGCCGCTCTCATGGAAAGGGGGTCAGTTCCGGGGAACCCACATCCACTCGTTTCCCCTGAGCCGCCTCAAGAACTGCCTGCTCTCGCCCTGCAGCTACGCGAGTCCCTCCTGATCAAAACGCCGCTCCACCTCTGAGCGCAGCAGGTCCAGGGCCTCTGTATGTAGTCAGGCAGGCTGCATATCACATCAAAAGCATAGATCTATGCATTAATGATATGAAAGAGATAAATGTAAGTCAGACAAATTGAGTTTAAATTCAGATTCTTTATTTTTTTTTAGAATCTGAATTAGTTAGTTCCGATATGCCCGCGATGCGCAATGTGGGCAGCCGGGTCCAGCCACAGCTGCTACTGCTGCCAAGTACTAACGGCTGCTAGTCCCTCCCGTTGGAAAGAGTGTGGGATACAGCACTACTAGGAATGGGAGGTGGGGACTAAATCTTTTAAGATTTAAGGATGTCTGAAAAGCTGTTTCCATAAACAGTCAAATTCGCAAAAGGGCAAAATGCGAAAAAAATGTAAACATACAGATGGAGGTTTGCAGCATTTAGGATCCAATTTAATAATATATTCACAATTAGGCTGTTGTAGCCTATATATTATCTTAGTTAAATATTTATAAACCACAGCCAGACATCGAGGGTGGTCAGTAGCTCTGATTTGTGAGGATAAAATAAAGATTAAAAAAAAATCATGCATGTGTATATGCACGCGTATGTCTGCAGCGACTTGAGGCATTTATTCATTCCACTCTTGCGAAGCACACACACACACCTGCCTGCACGTGTAAACTATGGAGACAGACAGTTTGCCAAAATAGGCTAATTTGACGCGTTCAGGTGCTAATGATGTGTACATGCACTATGTTTGTGCGAGATTCACACGCACACACAAGTGTAGTGTATGTGTGGCGTTTGTAACGCGCTGTGCACGTGTACTGATAAGACGTGTGAGCGCATCTTGTGAGTGGAGCGCACAACGCCTGCGCGTCATGTAGCGGGCGTGTGTGTAACACTCGTGTCTCCATAGTAACCCTATGTAAAATGTAGGCGTGCGCTCACGCGGTTTGATTAGATCTGATGTGTCCTAGGTAGGCGCAAGTGACGCGTTGTAGTGTGGTTGGGTGAAACGTTTGACTCCTCATACATATGTGTGTATGACTGTGTGTGTGTACGTGTATGTGTGTGTGTGTGTGTGTGTGTGTGTGTGTATGTATGTACACAGTACTCAAGTCGTAAAAAAAAATCGGGGAATGGTGGATTTTATCACATGGGGACATAATTTGTGCTGCTGCGTGCAGAGGGTCTGCCATAGCACCACTGCTCTTACATAGTTAGGGTCAAATGCACAGGACAAGTGCAAAATCATTTCTTCTTCTTCTACTTGGGTCAACCAATGATACTAATAATAATCGAAGTCAATTTTGCTTTTAGAATATTGAATTATAGTGTATTTTTCAAAAAAGCAGTTAGTGGTATATGATCAAAACTGGTATCTAAGGGTTCATTTTTAATTGTGATTAATTAAATCATATAAATTAAACAAGAACCCCTTCATGAAAAAAATGAAAAAGAAATTGGGAAAAATGTTGATCTTTATTGATACAAATACAAATATTGTAGGTTAAAATTCCCAAATTCAGGGCATGGAGTGCAAATTGAAACTTAAAATATAAAAATATATTAAAAATACAAATAATACAAAATACATAGGACCAATTCTACGGCTGCCTACCCCACTCTCCCCTATCTCATAAAAGTTTCCAGAGATTTTTATAGTCATGCTTTTTGTTCTCAATATCTCTTGCCCTTGCTTGCTGGCCATAGTTATCCTCTAAGTGAAGAAAACAAGCTCATTATGGTTTTGTTAGAATGACTGAGCAGAAATCCTATGCAAGCACATGACATACTCTTCCAGTTGATTTTTAAGAAAACTACATATTTTCTTGAAAATGCCCAACATTCAAGTGTGGATTTAAAAACAAACAAACACTGAAATAAAATAGTTTTGGGGCTGAAAATAATTTCTCACCGTCCTTTTAATATCACTGTTTAACCCTATGGGCCCTAGGCCTTTTTGGGGTATTTTTCCTGCCTTTACTTTTAAGCTCATATCACAGTCATTATAAAGGCTACATACACATGCTATATCTTGTTTTTGTTGTTGTTGTTTTTTTTTTTTCAGGACAATCTGGGCTAACCAGATTGGCCATCATCCCATGTCCTTCTATGTGCCTGTATTTTATATTAATTTTTATATCCATGGAAAAAAATCTGTGTTACTAAATTCTTACATTTTTACATGTATCTAACCATAGCAAGTTGGAAGTTGACATATTCTGCCATATATGAAGACGGGAGAGTCTCTGGAATCTGGCAATATAAGAACCATGATGGTGGGACATTCTGTCACTTCACAGTTGTCCAAAACATGTGGTTTGTGCCAGGTGGACATGATTGCCAGTATTTTTTCATTATTGCAAGAAATTCCATTGACTCATTCACAAGTCAAAAATGTGTTTTATCTGAAAGAAACATGCAATATTTACATCTAAGATAATAGAAAAATAGTAATAGTATTATTCCTCACTATATGAAGTGACTGATAACAAGATCTGTATAATGGATTGTAAAGAAATTCGTCAGGTTTTTATTTTGTAGACAATTGATCTGGATTTATGGCGTGATGGGATGACAGCACAATGATGTGTGTGGTATCACTGGTAAGCTCTGGTCCTGCGCTTTCATGTGATATGCGTGACATTTCTGTGCGACCCTGCATTCGCGAGTAATCCATCCAAGAGTAATGTGTGTGCAAAGCTGTATGAAAGCTCTGTTATACATAATTTTAGTGTAACTTCATCATTTTTTTTCGCTGTGAAAACATTGGACTATCGACAAGTGCTCGGTCTTGTTGGAAAGCTGCAGTCCCGCTGTTTCCATGATGTGCGTGGCTTCTAGACGCACAGTTGCGAAGAAAATTCATAGAGAAGAACAAGTTGTGTGAATTTGGACGCACTATGCATTGGTCGGGCGCCCTCTACAGGGCACAGGCATAACATCCACGGCGCAGCTCGCTGAGATACGATGTAAAAATATCTTTGCATGCGTGCCCTCGCCCACAGTATTTTACTCGATATGCGTAAAACCAAAGGTAAAACTAAATGTTGAAATAGCAGTAATACCACATTCATTGAAAAAATGACACAAGGGATGGAAAGGGGAGATGGCAGTTTTAGAAGGGGGATGATTTTGACCGTTTTTATTTTAAGGGGGATGCCACCCCCCCTCAACTCGAGTACTGTATGTACGTGTGTGCATGTGTGTGTATATGTGTATGTATGTGTCTATGCATGTGTGTATATACATATATATATATGTCAAAGATAAAAGAAAGCTGGTTGTAGAACAGATACGCAGACAGGAAGAGATAGTAAGGGGTGCAAAGGTAGTGGCCCAGGCTAAACAGGGACAGTGGTTGAATTGGGAAAGTGTAGAGAAGAGGAAGCTTAGTTGGAGGGACCTGTGGAGTATGGAGGAGAATCGTATTAGATTCCTGGTAGGGGCTACATACGATGTGTTACCAACCCCCCAGAACCTAAAACTGTGGGTAAATGAGGACCCATCATGCCCATTGTGTTCACGTACCGCAACTTTAAAGCATATTTTGTCAGGCTGTAAAGTTGGCTTGTCACAAGGCCGATATACATGGCGACATAATCAGGTGTTGAAATGTTTAGCTGCAGGCATCGAAGGAAAACGAAGACAGGTGAATTCAGAAGGTGTTAAGGATAGGGGCTTAGTAACTCAGTTTGTCTGTGAGGGAGAGAAATACAGAAGGGATAAGTTAGTGAGGAGGCAAGGGTGTGGCTGCCTAGAAGGTGCTTGTGATTGGGAAATGCAAGTAGATTTAGGGGGAAAGCTTGTTGTTCCTCAGGAAATAGTCTGTACCAGGCAGAGGCCTGACTTAGTGTTGTGGTCAGTGAGTCAACAGATAGTTTATTTCATTGAGCTGACAGTTCCTTGGGAAGACTCAGTGGAAGAAGCCTATGAAAGAAAAAAGCTTAGATATGCAGACTTAGGAGCAGAAGCTGAGCAGCGAGGATGGAAGACTAGGATTTGTCCAGTGGAAGTGGGGTGTAGGGGATTCATAGCAAGATCAACTGTCTCACTCCTGGGGGAACTCGGAGTGCGGGGACAAAATTTGAGGAAGACAGTGAGGGAAATGTCAGATGAAGCAATTAAATGCAGCCAGTTTATCTATTACAGAAGAAATAATGTCAGCTGGGGGCCAGCAGGGGGAACTACTAAGCAGGGCACATAACTCCTTGAGATCAGGTGGAGAGATCCACTTCCTGTCAGGAGAAATCCAGGAAGAGGAAGTATTTAAGTGTGGGAGTGGCCTATTGGAATCCATTTTGTTTGAGGCCATGCGGCAAGGTGAGTGTGCTTGCTGATCCTGTAAGTCCAGTTAGCTCCTTTAACTTTAGCTTATATTGGAGTTATGCTATGTAGTGTGTGAAATAGAGTATGGTGAATGTGCTAGTAAAGGTAGTATCAGCATTGCTTCTGCCTGGAGCTCGCATAAACGGAGCCTGGGCTTGGTTGAAGTTGGCAGTGCTGTTTGGGCTGAGATCACTGTCCAGCCTCCTGGAGGTGTCATTGTTGTGAGGGCTCGTCCTGGGGAGGTAGACTGTACAGCCTAACCCGGCGGGGGAGTGTGATAGCCTAACAAGGCTTCCTTCCCTGGGTCTACCTCCTCTGTGGTAGTATAGGTAAGGTAAAGGAGGTTGTTCGGTTAGTGCGGGGAGCAGTGAGACCTGGCATTAGGGGAGTGTCTCTGGGACGCCAGAGATCACTGTCTAGCCTCCTGGAGGTGTCGTGGGACTAACTAGACGAAACACCGGTGAAAGGAGGTTCCCACCCGATGACCCCAAAGACATGTTAGTTATCACTGCTCACGGGTCTGTATAGTTAAGCCTTGCCATAATAGCTTATCGTAGGGCTTAGGAGGATTATTCACTGAGCGCTGATCCCTTTTTTTTTTTTTTTTTTATTAGAGCACAAACTTCTTGTGTTTATTTGAATTGAATATAACGTGTGTGTGTGTGTGTATATATATATGTATATATATGCATACAGTTTTATCTGTCTGTCTGTCTGTCTGCCTGTTTGTCTGTCTTCATACCTGTAATGTAAGCCTGTTTGTCTGTAAATATGGCTACTTGGTTTGTCTGTGTGGCTACCCACCTACCTATCAATACCATCTATTGATTTATAGAGTTAGGTGTAGTGTTAGTGCAAATGAATGGGTGATTGCACATACATGATTTATGCACATTCCATAAATATGTAACTGCATATTTGAATACATTTGAATCTATGGGTACTTTTGTAAAGATGTATTGCATGTATATATTTGTGAGTATGTATGCGTGTGTATGTATATATGGGTGTGTGTATGTGTGTATATAGATATATGTATGGGCGTGTCTGCATTTGTATATGGGTATGTGTGTATATACGTATCTGTGTGTGTGTATGTATGTATGTGTATGTATGTACAGTATACTGGCGGGTGTACATACGTATGTATGTATGTATGTATGTATGTATGTGTGCGTATGTGCATGTAGATATGAATTAGCTAGGCATGTTTATTCGTCCATCACTCATCTGATTAATTGATTAATTGATGTGTGCATTATGTGATGATATGGTGATGGTATATGATATGTGTATATACAGGAGGTATTGCAGGGTCACCATAGAACATCAAACTTACACCCAATTGTCCCCGCAATCAGACACATTGTTCTTTATGTTTCTTTGTTGTTGTTGTTTTGTTCTGTTTTTTTTTCTCTTCTCTTTCTTCTTTCTCACTCCCTTCCTTACCCCCCACAACTCCAGTCAGATACACCCCCTCTTCTGTATGCCATATGTGTGCATGGATACAGGGAAGATGGCAAGGAGCAGCTGCTCAAGCAAGAACACTATACAGTATAATACAACTATCTTCTCAACATTAGCATCAGCAAAACTATGACACTGGAACTGAACATAACATCTTGTAATATAAGAGGAATCAGCTCCCCTGCAAAAAGGACTAAGGTACTGAATCATCTACACAAACTAAAATCAGACATCTGTCTATTACATGAAACCCATCTCACAGAGACAGAGTCTCGGAAACTCGGGGCCAGATGGATTGGCCAGACCTACCACTCAACTTACAACTCCAAAAAACGTTGAGTCTCCATCTTGATTAGCAAAAACACACCATATTCTCATAAATCAACAGTCACCGAAGGGGAAGGCCGTTTCATTGTCATCAACGGCAACATTGAGAAAGACAGCATAACAAAAGTTAGTATCTACGGTCCCAACACAGACTCCCCCACTTTCTTTCACTCCCTCTTTGCAGAATTATCCAACTTTCCCAACTCTACGCGCCGGATACATTTCAGATGTGGGGGGGGGGGGCAAAAAGTGCTGTGCATCTGGGGCTTGTCACCGTGTGGGCGTGGCTACCTGTGTAATGTCCTGTTAATAATAGGGACTAGTTACAGGTGCGTAGTGATCAGGGATTGAAGTACAGCCTGAGTGTGAGCTTGCGCAACAGCGGCAACAGTGTATTTTAGTGAAAGCAGCAGTATCGTGCAGCAAGTTACACGCTCGTCTTCTCATTAAAAAGATGGTGAAGAAAGACAAAGAGTCAAATAATGTATTTAATCACGAACTTTATCTTGGGAGGAAAAAAGCAAACAGTTTATTTCTTAACAGTGTTTGCATTAAACCTGAACACTTGGAACCCTTTATGGATAGGGCTGTACCCAAATATTTGGATATTCGAATATTCGTTTCTATGGGTAGGTATTCGTTATGAAAATTTGGTATTCGATATTCTTTGTTTTTTTTTTTTTACATATTTTTATATAGGCCTAGCTGTTTTTTCATTATCTTTTGAATTTAATATGAATTATGGAACCGTTTTTGTCAACGTCTGTTTCCCCCGTTTTGTACAATTAATTATTGTTTAAAGTTTCAACAAGTTTCTGGAGTGCGTGACACAAGTGTGTTTTGAAAACGACCGTGGACTGTCACCTGTTCAACGCATCATTACCTTCGGATGCCATGACAGTAATAGCCTAATGATTATAATAACAATAATGTCAAACTATCATTTACAGACCGATTTAATAGACGATCCCGCGGGTTACGGGTTGACCCGCACATCACTACTCAGCTCAGTCTATAAATGCTGTCTAGAGCCCTGCGCGGGACTGTTTTCTTCATCCCGCTCCCGCTGAATTTCTGACCATTACCGCCCACAACCGCAACGTGTGTATTTACACTCCCGCCCGCTCCCGCAATGTGTATGCCCACTCCCGCCTGCTCCCGCAAAACTCTGAGAATTTATGCCCGCACAATAATAGAGATCGATGATTTTGTGTCTTCTCCTGTCCCGCAGGAGAAAACACGTCATTTTATAGGCTATTAATAAAGAGATTCATGGGGTTGTTTGTTTCGTTTCCCTGGCCTGCATGTCTTTTGACGCACTGGTCAGGAATAGCGCTCCTATTTCGTTGTTTTCATTTAGTTTTTAATGAACTAAAGGCTGTTTCATATTCTATTCTCCTCCTCTGTATTTTGTTTATTTTTCTAACTTTCTATAATCACGCAGTGATTGAGGTTAAGGCAGGTCTGGCACCAGGATGAAGTTACTGAGGGGGCGGTTAAAAATTACGAGGGGACAAATCTTTATTATGCAACATAGGTTCACACAGTGAGTTATAAAGAGCGCGCAGACGTGCGTAATTGTCGCGCATAATGACAGCTCGTTGCCGGTGAAACACAATAAACTGCACGTCTTCTTTCATGTTTGTCTCATGACAGATGGAGCTGACAGACAGACAGACAGACAGACAGGTGGAGCAAGCGGCAAATTGGTATGAAAGCTGGTCCAGGGCATATTTGTCCATTTATGAATAAATATAGAGTGGAAACGCTTGTGCGTGTGCACCAAGATCCCGCAGTATTTTTTTAGCCGCCCGTTCCCGCCCGCAGCAAAGTCCAAACCGCCCGCTCCTGCAATATTTGCGTTGGGACCCAGTCCCAGTGCAGCCCTCTATTGTACACAACAGTAAGGCTATAGACATTATATTCTATTCAGGCCGGCAGAACCAGCAGCGCATCGGCTCTACAGTGCACGGCACTGCTGATTAACCATTTTATTGCAGCACAGAGTGTCTGCCAGCAACCAATTACTTGCAGAGGCTTCCTACAACTTGTTTCAACGGTTCCGATTTAATCAGAAGACAAATTAAACAGGATGACTAGCCAATGTGAAAATCAAAAGAAAGCATAGAATAATGTACTGAAGGAGACTGTTGTGCCATCACATTTTTTTGTGGTTTGAGAGCAAAGATCCGGCCGCTGCTGTTCAAAACTCCGCAATACAATTCTCAAACTTGATTGAAAATCAATTTTGGAGTGGGGCTGGTTCGAAACGGCGGTGTTTTGGAATGGAGGGCTGTCCCCTGTTGGAACATTGTGCGCGCACAGCCCTTCACCACCTGAATCCTAAAATAAACACCTGTTTTATTACATAATCATGCTTGGGTGTTGTGCCATTCATAAAGATCCTATTTCTGTCATTCAAATAACAAGAATTGTGGTTTAATACTCTTAATTATAACAGCCAACTTATTGAAAAATGACGGGTTTAAATCATAATTAAAATCCCGTAGCCTCTGTAGCCTATGTAGTCAGGCAGGCTGCATATCACATCAAAAGCATAGATCTATGCATTCATGATATGAAAGAGATAAATGTAAGTCAGACAAATTGAGTTAAAATTCAGATTCTTTATTTTTTGTTTTATGTTTGTGTACTACGGAGCCGTGGAGGGGCCACTGAGAAAAAAATAAAACACACCAGTGCTAGAAGTGTTTGATTGCGAACCAAATAGGCCTACAATTTGGCTCGCTTTTTGATTTATTTCTATTTTTTATAACTGGGGAGTTCTTACAATATGGTGCCAGGGTTAGTGGGGATTACTGCTAGGTGCTGTTGGATAGAGCCAGATGGCTGAGAGTCTACCCGGAGCCTGCCGAGGATGCTCGAGGCTTTACCGGGCTGGTGAGGCAGTAACAGGTGCACACAATTGAGTGCCTGCTGGAGGCTGTATCTTTCTCTCTATGGCCCCCCTCTGTATTTTACCTACCGTATGAGTGGAAGTGAAGAGTGAAAGTCTTTTTTACTGTAAGTAATGTAATATAGGGACCTTTGATTCGGCTTAAAAATAATGTGGAAAGACGGTAAAAGTGGGGCGGCCAATGGCCCCCTGGCCCCCTGGCTCCCCCGCTTCCGGCGCCGTTGTCCTCATATCATAAAACATATTCCCGCATTGACTATTTTCTCATTAACAACTCACTCACACATAAAACAACAGAGTCCAAAATCCACAGTATTATTATTTCAGACCATGCACCAATCACCTTCAAATTATTAACAGGAATTCACCCACATCCCCCACCTAGATGGCGCTTCAATATCTCATTACTGAAATATTTTGAAAAAGAATGGCATCCTTTCTAGATACCAACAGCACCCCTGACATATCCACATGCACTCTCTGGGAAACGGCTAAAGCAGTTTTAAGAGGTAGGATAATAGCATACTCCACACAAAAAAATAAAAAAGAGACTCCAAGAGAACATTTTCTACAGCAGGAGGTGAAGAGATTGGACACCCTATCCTCTCAAACACCTACAGACAAAATCAACAAAGAATTACTCAAACCAGACAGGAACTCAATGATCTTCTCAATTAAAAAATAGAATACAATCTTCTTAGACTTCGTCAGCAACATTTCAAATTTGGCAGTAAAACTGGTAAACTTCTGGCTAATCAGTTGAAACAACAAAATGAGAAGTCTAACATCACATTCACAGCAGATAACTATGGAAATGTCACACAAGACCATACTGCAATAAATGAAACATTCAGACAATATTACTCCAACTTATACACCCCTGACCGTAACACAACACTCACAGAAGCAGATGCCTTTCTGAGGAATGTCTCCCTTCCAAAGCTTGACGCATCTCAGACAGAGAACCTGGATCAGCCACTCACCCCAGATGAATTGAAAAAAAAAGCATTACTAGTCATGCCCAACAATAAGTCCCCAGGTATAGATTGATATCCGGTAGAATTTTATAAACAGTTTTTTTTCCCTCCTCTCACCCTTATTTTTCAAAATGATCTCTGAAATTTTCCACAGTTTTAAAATTCCTCTCTATATGAATACTGCTCTGATTACACTCATCCCTAAACCAAACAAAGACCCCATACACTACTCCAATTATTGCCCCATATCACTAATAAACACTGATGTTAGAATTATAAGTAATTGGATCCAAATCCAACCAAGGGGAGGATGTGGAACCCAAGATCGGCAGTTCAGGAGGCAGAGGCAGCTCTTAGGCATGCAGAGATTGTAGGTAATGTTCAGTTTGGCTGGGGAGGCCTGGGGCTTGGTTCAGGCAAACCGGTATGGAATAAAGCAGGTCTCAAAGATAAAAGAAAGCTGGCTGTGGAACAGATACGTAGACAGGAGGAGATATTAAGGGGTGCATAGGTAGTGACCCAGGCTAAGCAGGGACAGTGGTTGAATTGGGAAAGTGTAGAGAAGAGGAAGCTTAGTTGGAGGGACCTGTGGAGTATGGAGGAGAGTCGTATTGGATTCCTGGTAGGGGCTACATACGATGTGTTACCAACCCCCCAGAACCTAAAACTGTGGATAAATGGGGACCCATCATGCCCATTGTGTTCAGGTACCACAACCTTAAAGCATATTTTGTCAGGCTGTACAAAAGAAGAAAATCCAGGAAGAGGAGGGTTATTTAAGTGTGGGAGTGGCCTATTTGAATCCCTTTTGTTTGAGATCATGCTGCAAGGTGAGTGTGTTTGCTGATCCTGTGAGTTCTTCTTTATCTCCTTTAACTTTAGCTTATATTGGAGTTATGCTATGTAATGCGTGAAAGAGAGTATGGTGAATGTGCTAGGATAGGTAGTATCGGCACTGTCACTACCTGGAGCTCGCATGTACGGAGCCTGGGTTTGTTGAAGGTGACAGTGCTGTTTGGGCTGAGAAAGCCATGTCTAAGTAAGGTAAAGGAGGTTAGTGGGTTGGTGCAGGAAGCAGTGAGACCTGGCATTAGTGTCTCTGGGACGCCAGAGATCACTGTCTAGCCTCTTGGAGGTGTCGTGGGACCAACTAGACGAAACACTGGTGAAAGGAGGTTCCCACCTGATGACCCCAAAGGCATGTTAGTTATCACTTCTCACCACTCTGTATTGTTAAGCCCAAACAGCTTCCTATACAGTTAGCGCTTTCAGTGGCCATGGAAAGTCAGCCATATTTAAAAAACTGAAGACTAACAAGACCTGCCAAGACACATTCAGAGAGTTGGGAAGCTCCTGGGAGGTCTCAGATGACCTATTTGGAAAGGAGGTCACATGTCAGATGTACCTGCCTTCCACAAACACAACTAAAGTTAACACCCTTCGCTACCAGCTATTTTGTGCAAGGCGTGGAGAAATAGACTCCAGTCAGCTTCCACCTTGTGAGGATTGTCTCTACATGCATGCCTTATGAGCAAACTATCAGGCTGCTATCTGGCGTAGGAGTCTGGAGTGCAATCCAAGTGTACCAAATCCAAAGGATCATGGATGTTGTACTGGACCTACTATCATGCTCCTGCTCACGAACATGTCAACTTTCAAAATGGCCATGCCTGCAAAATGGTCTGCATTGCACAGATATGTGTGAACTACAAACCTGCAGTAACCAGGCAAATGAGCTGGAATGTCTTCCGGAGCTGAATGATAGTGATGTGGACGATGAATGATGTGACAGAGTAAGTACTATACTATATAACGGCTCTAGATGGTCTAAATTCTTATTCGTGTTCCTAGTGTTGACATTATCTCTGTGCTCTGCCTTATGCCATCTCTCCCTCTGTTTTAAGGACTCACCAGCCACAGCTCCTATCTCTTCTCCACCTGATTCGAAGTCTGCCATTGCTGTCTCTCTACGCTCTCCGCTGACATTCAATTTCAGTATAGTAGCTCTACAAGTAGTGTTAGGATGAGGGCAGCAGGTGGCCCCCCCATTTTAGGATGGCCTACAATGTAGAAATAAGGCACCTCCTTCCCTCTGCTAGCCTGGGAGAGGGAAGGAGGTGCCTTATTTCGCCATTGTAGGCCATCCTAAAATAGGGAAATAAGGCACCTCCTTCCCTCTGCTAGCCTGGGAGTCCGCCTTAGGCAAGCGGTAGCACTCCCTTTGCCTCCTAGTTATGGGTCAAATAGCAACTGGGCAGCTCTGAGTGCTAGAAGGCCTACTGTAGGCTACAGTAGCACTGAGGGCTCTAGTTTCCCGGCGCAGCGCAGGGTGGCACAGGGTGGCAAACCCCGCGCAGAGCTAGTTTCGAGCAGCGCAACTCGAGGCGCGCTCAGTTTGGTAGTTTGGCAGACTGAGGTGCGCTGAGATGGGTGGACCTCCCGGACCAAAACATCAGTTTCTTCCTGGGAGAAGTTTGGCCATGTGATGCTGCTGCTCTCTTCTGCCATGGCAAATTGAGTAAACTCTCATTACGCCTTCGCGTGGTGCATTTAAGGGCGAGGAGAGGGGCTCATGTGATTGGTGTGATGTGAATCGGCTGTGTAAAACCCACTCCACGCCTTCTCTCCTCACTCTTTCTGACTTGCGCAGGTAGGAGGGACGGAGGTGGGAAAGAGGAGTAGTACGATGTGCCAAACTTGCAAAATCCGCCTGGCCGCACCCAGTTGGCGAAGTGCAGGTGCGCTGCGCCCCCCCTCGGTCTGCGAAACTAGAGCCCTGAGTGTTAGCACAGTAACTGCGTAATGAATTTCCCCTCCTTGTGATTGTCTTCATTAACAAAATTGGTGCATATATAAATAAAATATTTCAGAAAATTTGTAATACAAAAAATACTTGTCTTAATATGAGTGATCAACTGGGTAAGTTACATGGGGATATCTATTAGTTAAGTTTTCACCCTATTTGTAATGTTTTACCTACACGGGTGTAAGTTTGTTTACAGAGTGATAACTATAATTAAGCTACTAGATAGGCAGGGCTATCATACCAAAATATAAACTAGCCTACCAGGTTGTGAAAATGATCCCTTTAGCCCCTGTACTAATAGGGCCCCATTCTATTTGTCTGTTTGAAGCTCTGGCTGCACTTGTTACCTGTCAGGGGCTGGTGACATCAGATGGTGAGGTGAATAATCTAATAACCTACTTTTATGATAAGATGACATTCTTTGGCACATATAAATGCAATGTTGGGGTGATTGGCTTATTTACATTAATAATGGCAAACACATGTATACATGCCTTTTGGATTTTTTATTCCTTATTTCATGTCCGCCTATAATTCATGTGTGTTTAGGTGTATACATTTTTTTAAAAGGAGCAAGGTACTGATGAAATATTTGCTGCATTGTGTGGAGCAATGGTCTGTGAACATTCAGTCCAAATTTTGTGACATTCTGATAATTATTTCCCAAGATTCATGTGATAAGACACACACTGTCCCTTTTGGAGAAGCCTCAGTTTTGACTATTTTCAATTTTGGGGAGGACCCAAAGATCATCCAAAATGTTTTATTAAGCTACTAGATAGGCAGGTCTATCATACCAAAATGTAAACTAGCTTGATACAACACAGCTCTTATTTGAAAAAATAAAATATTATTTGACTACTAGAATTGGAGAAAGAAATTAAAGATCTTGAAAAATACATGCATACCAGCTTGATCGAGTGGTTTTCTCACAGTTAAACAAATTGATATTGGAATTGAACTCTATTCTACAGAAGAAGGCAGAATTTGCATTATTTCAATGTAGACAGAGATACTATGAGCAAGGAGAAGCGGCAGGGAGATTTCTGGCCCAAAGAGCAAGGCAGCAGTACAATCGTACTTTAATAGCTTCTGTGGAAAATGAAAATGGGACCTTAGTGACAGACGGGGAGATCAATGAAGCATTTAGGGTATTTTATCAAAAATTGTATACATCACAAAGTATAACAGATCAGGAGGATGTAGACAAGTTCCTGTCCCAGGTGCACCTACCGACCCTTTCTGAGGAAAAACAAAAGGAAATTGGGGGAGATATTATATTAGAGGAGGTTCAACAAGCGATAAGAAAAATGAGCTCTGGAAATCCCCTGGGGACGATGGGCTTCCGACAGATTTTTACAAAGAATTTGTGGACCTAGTAGCACCCAGATTAGCGATTGTATTTCGGGATGCAGTTGAAAGGGGTAGTATGCCAGAAAGTACGCAGTCTGCGATAATAACACTGATGCATAAAAAAGGCAAGAATGCACAGCAATGTGGAAGTTACCGCCCAGTTTCTTTAATAAATGTAAATGCCAAAATATTGGCTAAGATACTGGCTGCAAGGCTGGAGACGCATCTGCCCAGTCTTATTCACTCAGATCAAGTGGGTTTTATTAAAGGACGGTCTTCTGCGGATAATGTTCGTAGGTTTCTTCATTTGATTTGGCAGGTGAGAAATAGCCCTGAACCCACAGTTGCGTTCTCTCTCGATGCTGAGAAAGTGTTCGATAGAGTTCAGTGGAGGTACTTGTTCAGGACGCTACACAGGTTTGGATTAGGCTCCTCATTTATAAAGTGGGTTAAACTTTTGTATTGTAACCCGAAGGTCTCAGTGTTAACAAATGGGAATGTGTCCCCACGTTTCCCCCTTCATCGGGGTGCAAGGCAGGGCTGCCCCCTGAGCCCCCTAATTTTTGCGTTGGCATTAGAACCCTTAGCAGCTGCCATCAGAAATAACACAAATATCAAGGGCATCCAAGCTGGGAAAATGGAGCACAAATTACTTTTGTACGCGGACGACGTTCTGGTACTGACCACGAATCCAGAAACAGCTGTCCCTCAAATTTTGTCTTTGATTGATGCCTTCTCTCATATTTCAGGCTACAAAATAAATTGGGGAAAATCAGAAGCAATGCCCTTGTCTAGGCTCTGCCCACCAAGTATTGGACTGAACTGGCAGTTCCAGTGGCTTCCTTCAGGTCTAGTGTATTTGGGGATAAAGCTTACACCAGGTATGACAGAGAATATCCTCCCCCTCCTCCTGAAAATTGAGAGCAAGCTACATAACGGTGCCAAATTAGGATTATCTCTGCTGGGTAAAATAAACATTCTTAAAATGATGGTTGTTCCACAAATTAACTCCCTCTCTACTTAAAAGATTCAATGTGACAGTATATACTTTCTTATGGGGGATAAACACAGACTGGGGGTAAAAGACTGCTGTTAAACAGAACGCCTCGTAGGGTAGTCATATTGGTGGAACCCTTTTAGTTTAAACAGACTGAGGCGGCCTTCTGCAACAGGAGGGGTTGTTGAAGACTTCTGGGAGGAGCTGTTGATGACGCCGCACCTGCGAGCCACTGGTGGTGGATAAACAGGAAACAGCTGATAGCAGGAATTAGCGAGCAGCTAGTAGCAAGAGGAAAATGCAAACCTGACAGACACTGTAAAGATGAGCAACTGAGGAGACAAGGAATTGCGCACCCTCCTTGCCCTTGCAAACGAAGAGGCCATTAACCGTGAGATGACGGGGACGGTGAAGAACGAGCTGATTTATGGGAGAATCGCCGCCTGACTATCGCTGCCTGACTAGCCGCGGCTTCCCTCCCACGTCACTGTTTACGTCACATGTTGAGCCACAAGTTTTGTTACTTGCTGACGCCCCCCATTGCCCCGAAAAAGGGGCATTCTGTATAAACAAAAGTAGGTAGGCGGCATTTTGCCGCACTCCCTGATTTTGTTTTTATACTGCCAATGCTGAAAAAAGACTGATTGGGCTTTCCTGCAAATTTGCACAATTCCTGTTTAAAAAGGGCTATCGTCTTACTAGGCTTAACCCATCCTTTACTAAGAAATTATCTCTCTGGCATAACAAACTATTGAACGTCGGAAAAAGAACTCTTTACTGGAAGTCGTGGGTTGAGGCAGAGATTATCTTCATTAGAGATGTTTTTTGAAGATGATCATTTTATGTCTTTTGAACAATTGGCAACTAAATACAGAGTCCCTACACAGGACTTTTGGAAATATCTGCAATTAAGAAGCTGTATAATGTCTGCACAACAAAAACTCCTCTTATTACCTCAGACAGAGTTACAAAAACTAGTACAGGCCAGCCAGTTGACTAGAGGCGGGGCATCTAAGTGTTATAGTCTTATGAGGCAATCTCACCCCCCAAAACTTGAGGGTCTCAGGAGGGCTTGGGAGGAAGATTTACAGGACGGGATAACTATGGAGAAATGGGAGGAAATTATCAGGTCCTGGTTTAAGATATCAAGAGAAACACAGACTCGCTTAATTATATATAAAATCATACATAGGACTTATTGGACTCCTGGTAAGATGGCAAGACTAAAGCTTTGTGAATCAGATGTATGCTGGAGATGTGGGAGGAGCAGGGGAACACTTTTACACATGCTGTATGAGTGTGAAATGACACAGAACCTATGGGAAAATGTAATATTACTCATCAACAAAGTACTGTAGACAGAATTATCTAAGAGCCCAGAGGGGTATTCCAGAAAGCAGGTTTAGTAAAAAACTCTGAGTATGTTAACACTGAAATGAGAGAAACTCTGGGTTTTCAGTCCCAGAAAGAGAGGTAAGTCAAACTCTTTGTCAATCACCATGGCAACTGACTCTGTGAACCTAACCTGCTCGCTGGCAGGTTTTCTGTAAGAAACCCTGAGTTCACCCTGTCTCCTCCCTACTGCCGAGCCTGAAACAAGCTGGCAGACAGACATGGGTTGTTCGTATGTAGGAAAATCTGATCGATATCGAGGCAGAATTAATTCACAATACCTTACCCCGTTCAGATATGCTGTCATTCCCCAGCATGAATTTATATATTTGACAGGTGATTTTGATGATTTGTGTCTTTAGTAGGAGCCAGTGGACTTGGAGATGAACATTGTTTGTTGGTTGGTTGAGTTAAAATGAATATTTGCTATAAATTTGTCTGCAGTGGGAAGAGTTGTGTGTCTGGACACTGAGCTATGTCTTCTGGATAAAAGTCAGCACTTGCTCGGTAACAGTGTAGCTATAACCATATAAGCTGATACAGTATCAGTTGTGTATCTGCCAGTTTTATTCTATTTTTGGTATATGTATGTATGTATGTCTGTATGTACAGTACAGGCCAAAAGTTTGGACACACCTTCTCATTCAATGCGTTTTCTTTATTTTCATGACTATTTACATTGTAGATTCTCACTGAAGGCATCAAAACTATGAATGAACACATGTGGAGTTATGTACTTAACAAAAAAAGGTGAAATAACTGAAAACATGTTTTATATTCTAGTTTCTTCAAAATAGCCACCCTTTGCTCTGATTACTGCTTTGCACACTCTTGGCATTCTCTCCATGAGCTTCAAGAGGTAGTCACCTGAAATGGTTTTCCAACAGTCTTGAAGGAGTTCCCAGAGGTGTTTAGCACTTGTTGGCCCCTTTGCCTTCACTCTGCGGTCCAGCTCACCCCAAACCATCTGGATTGGGTTCAGGTCCGGTGACTGTGGAGGCCAGGTCATCTGCCGCAGCACTCCATCACTCTCCTTCTTGGTCAAATAGCCCTTACACAGCCTGGAGGTGTGTTTGGGGTCATTGTCCTGTTGAAAAATAAATGATCGTCCAACTACACGCAAACCGGATGGGATGGCATGTCGCTGCAGGATGCTGTGGTAGCCATGCTGGTTCAGTGTGCCTTCAATTTTGAATAAATCCCCAACAGTGTCACCAGCAAAACACCCCCACACCATCACACCTCCTCCTCCATGCTTCACAGTGGGAACCAGGCATGTGGAATCCATCCGTTCACCTTTTCTGCGTCTCACAAAGACACGGCGGTTGGAACCAAAGATCTCAAATTTGGACTCATCAGACCAAAGCACAGATTTCCACTGGTCTAATGTCCATTCCTTGTGTTTCTTGGCCCAAACAAATCTCTTCTGCTTGTTGCCTCTCCTTAGCAGTGGTTTCCTAGCAGCTATTTGACCATGAAGGCCTGATTGGCGCAGTCTCCTCTTAACAGTTGTTCTAGAGATGGGTCTGCTGCTAGAACTCTGTGTGCCATTCATCTGGTCTCTGATCTGAGCTGCTGTTAACTTGCGATTTCTGAGGCTGGTGACTCGGATGAACTTATCCTCAGAAGCAGAGGTGACTCTTGGTCTTCCTTTCCTGGGTCGGTCCTCATGTGTGCCAGTTTCGTTGTAGCGCTTGATGGTTTTTGCGACTCCACTTGGGGACACATTTAAAGTTTTTGCAATTTTCCGGACTGACTGACCTTCATTTCTTAAAGTAATGATGGCCACTCGTTTTTCTTTAGTTAGCTGATTGGTTCTTGCCATAATATGAATTTTAACAGTTGTCCAATAGGGCTGTCGGCTGTGTATTAACCTGACTTCTGCACAACACAACTGATGGTCCCAACCCCATTGATAAAGCAAGAAATTCCACTAATTAACCCTGATAAGGCACACCTGTGAAGTGGAAACCATTTCAGGTGACTACCTCTTGAAGCTCATGGAGAGAATGCCAAGAGTGTGCAAAGCAGTAATCAGAGCAAAGGGTGGCTATTTTGAAGAAACTAGAATATAAAACATGTTTTCAGTTATTTCACCTTTTTTTGTTAAGTACATAACTCCACATGTGTTCATTCATAGTTTTGATGCCTTCAGTGAGAATCTACAATGTAAATAGTCATGAAAATAAAGAAAACGCATTGAATGAGAAGGTGTGTCCAAACTTTTGGCCTGTACTGTACATATGTGTATGATTGTATGTGTGTTGGTGTTTTTTCCTTTTTAACATTTGTACTTATTTATTTGTTCTTAACTGACTCTGTATGTTTTAATATGCACTGTCGCTCTCCGCAAATGAAGTTCCTAATGGAAAATAAAGTTCTTTGAAATGAGTTGAGTTGAGTTGAGTTGAGTTGAGTTGATGTGGCACCTGCTCTATCCACTAAGCCACCGACGCCATTGGATGATATTGTGTGCATTTAGTTTCTGATTGGCTTACATACTGCTCTAGATATTTTGGCTAGCCAAGCCTTACACAGAAAATGCGGTTTGAGAGAGTGCAGAGATCTATTTGATGAGACTGATGGATTTTCAAGAGCACTGCTTTTTTTTTTTTTTAAAGATATTTTTTGGGGCATTTTGGCCTTTAACTGATAGGACAGACAAGCGTGAAAGGGGAAGAGAGAGAGAGATTGACATGCAGCAAAGGGCCACAGGCTGGAGTCGAACCCAGGCCGCTGCAGCAACAGCCTTGTACATGGGGCGCACTGCTTTGAAAACAATTTTTCTTTTAAGTTTAGCTACTGTGCGTTCCTCCGCAGACTACTGATGGATTATTTACTTAAGTAATATGCTTAAGTGCAAATTTGAGGTGATTTACTTGAACCTCTACTTTTACTTGAGTATTTTAATCTCATGTCACTTTTTACTCCACTTTAGAGAAAAATATCACCCTCGTCACCACTACAACTCTACTACAATGATTTATTGACATTACTAACTAGTTACTTTACAAATTAACATCTTTCACAAAAACATAAAAATATACAAATGCAACTGAAATGAATAGTCAAATAATTAGAAAATTAATTGGCAACTATTTTGATAATTTAATAATTTGTAATGCAAATATATCATGGTTCCAGCTTCTAAAATATGATGACTTGCTGCTTTCGTTTTTATTATTTGATTTATTAAACTGATTTAAAATGTTCTGCATTGGGTACCTACTTATTTACTTTTAATATTTTAATATATTTTCCTCATGTGTACTTTAACTTAAGTAACATTTTCAATGCAGGACTTTTACTAGTAACAGAGTATAGTTTGGTATTAGTACTCTTACTTAAGTAAACTGTCTCAATCTCCCTCCACCACTGCTGCTGACATGGCATTTACAGCATCACAAATATTTTGTCATTGCTAGGTTTTAGATTTTCCAGTAATGCCAGCAGCCTGCTGACACTCTGGAAAAATCATGTTTACAACACCTGCACTGTGTTCAGCCCTTACAAAACATAGCAAAATGTTATGTGGTGCACTTAGCACCCTGTTGTATTTTACACAGGCACACTGTTTTCAATACGGTGGGATATAATTCAGTACAAAGGAGGTTTATTGGTATGGGAAACATGTAATACATTGCCAAAACTGGTGTAAAATAAACACATCCAGCACAGTGAACCACAGAATAATGATCAACCTGATTCATGAAGGTACATTTTGCCTGAACTTCTTCGTTGCCTTAGCCAGAACTTCAGTGTTATTAGCTATGACCCTAGTTGACTGGGCAATAGAGAGTTCCAGAGATATGATGTCATACAGTAGGGTAACCCATTGAGTAATATGGAGTCTATGTAGGGGCTTCCACTTATGTATTAGCATTTCATTTGTCGCTTTCAAAGCTAAAAACAGTCTTCTCTGAGAAAGTGTAAGAGTTAATGAAGAATCATAATTTAGGAGTAAATCTGATAGAATACAGGGTATGTTGATTCCAATTACACATCTCATCAGAGAAACCACTTGAGACCAGAAAAACTCCACCTCTGGGCATTGCCACATTGTATGAAAATAGGTTATTTTATCTCTGTTATTGCATAAGGGGCACATGGGTGTGGAGCAAAGTTGAAGTTGATAGTGTTTCCTGGGAGTAAAGCACAGTCTATGAATACATTTGTAATTAATCATTTGATGATTAAAAATTCTTGATGAGATTTTGATGTTTCCCCATACTCTCTTCATATTAATAACTTGTTCCCATTGCTTTAATTCAACATTCCAGACTTTGGTCGCACCAATTATATGACTTGTAGCTTCCTGTAACTTTTTATATAAATTGTAAATGGAATCTCCACATTTAGGTTCAGTACATAGAAGCTTAAGAAGTGGGTGTACAGAAACAGAAATAGTGCATGGAACTCCATAACTTCAAAATGCAGATCTCAAATGTAGTATTGTGTTTTTAAGTCTTAGTTGTTTCCCTTTCCAAAGAAATTTCAATACAAGGATCTAAATCTTGTCCCAGGTCTGAGGAGGCGATGGTAAAGGTAGGTTGCTGACATAATTACGGAGGGCGGGTGCTAATAGATTACTTATGATCAAGTGGGGTTTATCATTCAGCACACCTGAGTAAGAGTAGCTGGATGGTAAGAACATTTGGTGCATCTGAAACGGACTTCTCTTTTTTTTTGTCTGAACAGAAAATAACTGAAAAATTTGAAAGAAATGCAGAAGCATCTTGCTGCACGAGGCCCAGTGTGTCATATACATAGTGACTGCCCTTCACTGGTTGACAAGGGCTATTGCAACTGAATTTTGCTATTGGCTGGTCTGGTGGCGGGTTCACCCTCCTTCTCCTCCACATAACGGGGCGTGTCTTTGCCCCCCTCCCCACCCAACACACAAACACACACACACACACACACACATACACACACACACACACAGTACATGACAGGCTACTTTTTTTTTTTTTTTACATTCTAGAGGATTTTCGTATCTCTAGAAGAGAAACACTTAAGCTGAAACTCCTTAAAATAGCCATTATTGAAGAAAGAAAAATAGCACAAAAAAGCTATTTCCTACAATCTATAAACAATTTTAAACTGAGACTTGTCAGAAAACCACCTGACGTCTTAGCACAGTGGTATGGGTTACTTAAAAATAGAGTCTTTTAAAATCAACTCAAGTTAATGAATGTCAAAGGTTGGATGATGTTGCCTTGAGCAGGAACGTCACCTGCGCGAGCAGCCCCCCCCCACTAGTGATAGAGACAGTGGTCAACAAGTAAAGGGCTCATACTGGCCTGAGGAAGAGTTCTGCGTGTACTATACATAGTTCCGGTGTACAACAGTAGGCTATTAGAAAGTGAAAATATCCACTCAAACAATGTAACAAGCCCACACTATGTGGCATTACTTTGAAAACGCAATACGGCTTTACAGTGCACTCATCACTGCACCAGTCACACTGTAGCCTATAACATTAATTTATTCAAGCAACCCTAAAATCTCGCGGTGCTACCATTCAGACATCTTGCATTTTAGTAAGTCTGGTCTTGGAGATTTTTTCATTAAAAACCTACACTATATACATTTCACACAGAAGCACGCTTGTGTTAACGTTAGTCGTTTGAATCCAGAGTAGTTTTCCTCCGCTTAAACGGATGTGAGGCGGTTGGAGCGAGCCTCGCGTGCCAATCCCGCGGAGTTTAGACGGTCTCTCACGGGGACTCTGTAGCTGTATTGTGCGTCATCTCCATCGCCGCAGTTTTGTTATTTTTCTCCACTGAGGAAACATGGCAACTCCCGCCGCGGTCAACCCGTCCGGTAAGTCAATATCCAGTCTGTTGGTGCAGACGAAGCGAAATGTTTCGTAACGTTATTTAGAATGGAGAAATGTAAAGCTGGCTTTTCTGTAGACTTGCTGGAGAGGGCTGAAGAGCCGACAGGCCGCCGAATCCTGGCTCTAGCATCCATCCCCTTCCCCCACTGAACCGCCGTCCACAACACTGTTACTATTTACAGCTTTGCGGCCAGCTAAGGTACCTCATTGTCAAAACGACTGGGTTATTGTGTAATTACATACATTTACGCCCATTTGTATTTGTGCTCCTCCTTTTTTCGGTAAAGCTAACACAATGCGTTCATTTCGCCGACCCATTGCTTTCCCCACTCAGTGATACAAAAGGGTTATTTTGCATATCGTTGCCCTACAGCACTGCCCCTCATGTGTTCTATTAGATCGGAGATATTTTAATAACATTTGTTGTCGTAAAACGGAGACAGGCTGATACTTTATATTTCTCTCTTCCTCGCCTGTTGATTCATTATTGCACAGAAAGGCTTTAGATAGGTTCGTTCCAGTGTGTACCGCTTTTGTTGAACATAGCGAAATGCCAAACTGCATCTAAAACCCTGCCAATGTAATGTTATTGCATTTCCTATTCGCCCTGAGGTATGTAAAGATGTCGCGATTCCTTTAGCCTATAATAATTCTGAAATCCGGCATCCAGCCTATGTCACAAAGTAAGGCGTATTTGAATAATATCTGAACGTAAAGAATCCTCTCCCCTGTTGTTGACCCACTACTTTCTCTCTGTGGCAGCAGGGAAGTGTTTGAATCGGTGATCGGTGGTCCTTGGTTGTTCAGCCGACTTACTAGAATTCCACGTTAATGTGTAATGAGTCACATATGAAGCACTACGTGTTATGTACGTTTCCGGTAAAGCAAATAGAGTGTAATTTGTTAAATGTTGAAATAGAGTCTGGCATGATGTTCTCCCAATGCTGAGCTGCTGACCCGCTGAGGGTGATTTTGATCATGTGAATTTACTAGGAATTACAAGTGTCAGTTCATTTTGATTTCATGTATTTTAGTGGAATCAGTTTATTTGTCTGATTTCCAAATTAGTCTTAATACAAGTAGTTAGTTGTAGTTGGTAGTTAGTAGCCTAATTTTAACCGCTGTAACCGGCTTCCTATAATTACTTTGTTTCCAGTGCACAGAGTATTCAAATAATGCAGATTATCGGTTTGATATGGCCTGATCTAGTCAGATGCCATGGTAATACATTAAATTAATTACAGTTGAATTAAGTATTTGAACAAAATGTAGTGTTGAAATTTTATGTCAGTGTCTGTGGATATGCCTTAAAGTTGTTATTTCTCAGCAACATTAGAAAAATACGTGGTATTAGCTATAATTCCACATGGCAGCTTGGCAGCATTGCAGGATTTATTAAGTATAAGGGTAAAAGAAAATTACACCAAAAGGATCTTTCCAAGTCAGGGCAGAGTGTACAAGTAATTCTTGTGTGAAGGATAGAATCCCTGAGCTTCTGAGGCCACCATGTGAAAACATGTCAACCATACTCTACCTCACAATCTTTGCTACTTCATTGGGAATGTAAATGAAAAGAGAATATAAATAATCAATTGTCTGATTATTAGAAGCTTGGGTGCATACAGAGTGTTGAGATGAGGTGTTGTTTGAATGAACAATGAACAGATGAAAAAATAACCCTGTCAGAAAAACGAAAGGCACAAGGCGAAGACAAAGCAAAATTCTGCCTCCTTCTCTTGTTGAAAGAAAAGGTGGTCTGTCGTTATCGCAGATAAGAGCAATATGTCTCATATGGAAGGAAAATAGTATTTTACATTGTATGGAAGGATGAGAGTATATCCATATATATATATATATATTGAATGAAAGGATGAGAGTAATATATCTTGTATGGATGGATGAGAGTAATATATCATATGGAAGGATGAGAGTGATATATCTCGTATGGAAGGATGAGAGTAATATATCTCATATGGAAGGATGAGTAATATATCTTGTATGGAAGGATGAGAGTAATATATCTCATATGGAAGGATGAGAGTAATATATCTTATATGGAAGGATGAGAGTAATATATCTCATATAGAAGGATGAGAGTAATATATCTCATGGAAGGATGAGAGTAATATATCAATTATGGAAGGATGAGAGTAATATATCTCGTATGAAGGATGAGAGTAATATATCTCATATGGAAGGATGAGAGTAATATATCTCATATAGAAGAATGAGAGTAATATATCTCATATGGAAGGATGAGAGTAATATATCTCGTATGAAGGATGAGAGTAATATATCTCATATGGAAGGATGAGAGTAATATATCTCATATAGAAGAATGAGAGTAATATATCTCATATGGAAGGATGAGAGTAATATATCTCGTATGAAGGATGAGAGTAATATATCTCATATGGAAGGATGAGAGTAATATATCTCGTATGAAGGATGAGAGTAATATATCTCATATGGAAGGATGAGAGTAATATATCTCATATAGAAGAATGAGAGTAATATATCTCATATGGAAGGATGAGAGTAATATATCAATTATGGAAGGATGAGAGTAATATATCTCGTATGAAGGATGAGAGTAATATATCAGTTATGGAAGGATGAGAGTAATATATCTCATATGGAAGGATGAGAGTAATGTATCTCATGGAAGGATGAGAGTAATATATCTTGTATGGAAGGATGAGAGTAATATATCTTGTATGGAAGGATGAGAGTAATATATCTCATGGAAGGATGAGAGTAATATATCTCATATAGAAGGATGAGAGTAATATATCTGATATGGAAGGATGAGAGTAATATATCAATTATGGAAAGATGAGAGTAATATATCTCGTATGGAAGGATGAGAGTAATATATCTGATATGGAAGGATGAGAGTAATATATAATGTATGGAAAGATGAGAGTAATATATCTGATATGGAAGGATGAGAGTAATATATCTTGTATGTAAGGATGAGAGTAATATATCTCATATGGGAGGATGAGAGTAATATATCTTGCATGGAAAGATGAGAGTAATATATCTCATATGGAAGGATGAGAGTAATATATCTCGTAAGGAAGGATGAGAGTAATATATCTCATATGGAAGGATGAGAGTAATATATCTCGTAAGGAAGGATGAGAGTAGGGCTGCACGGTATATGCGGTAGACGGTAGAAATGATATAAATTTGGCCCACAGTAGAGATTTGCGCTCTACCGTCCGATCGTCGATCGTCATCGCACCTGCATCAGTGTGAAAATGGCTGCGAGCACAGAGACAGCGGAGCAAGAGGAGCTGGTTCACGTCCGTGATTTAGCGTAGCACATGCAACATGGGTTGCTGGAGAACTTGTGAGTGAGTGAGTTAATGTTATGAACATCCCTGGACTTCTCAGACTCTTTTAGTGACTTACCGCTCAGAGGGAACTCATTCAGTGTCTCCTCTGGCAGCAGCACAGCGTCTCTCCCTCTCCTCTCTCGCCGTGCGCACACAGGAGTTGGTTTTCGGCAAGAGAGTTTGTCATAAACCTTTGGTAATGTAAACCTATGTGACGCTAGGGGCTCCACAAAAAACTCCATATATGAATGTGTGATAGTTGTGGTATCATAACAGCCTGTCACAGGTTACAGCATGATGATTAGAGGAGAAATAGCAGAGCATAAAGGTCCAGGTGGAAAAAACACAACTCAGTCATTTAGGATTTTAGGAAATTACCTTTTGATATAGATCCCAGGGGACATTTTGCACCATAGAGTACTGGGTTTTAATTTTGAGTTTTGAGATCTGCATTCTGCACAATAAATGCTCTAAAAAATACATTATATCTTTGCTTTTGTTGTTGTTGTTTTTTTTTTTATCAATTTAGCTTTGCTAAGGGACTACAAAACCCATTCAGAAACACTTCTATTATAACTTTTACACTTAAATTTATACCGCGATATATACCGTTACCGTGAAGGGATTCGATTTATACCGTGATATGAATTTTAGGTTATACCGCCCAGCCCTAGATGAGAATAATATATCTTGTATGGAAAGATGAGAGTAATATATCTCATATGGAAGGATGAGAGTAATATATCTCGTATGGAAGGATGAGAGTAATATCGTATGGAGGGATGAGAGTAATAGGCTATATCTTGTATGGAAAGATGAGGGTAATATATCTCATATCGAAGGTAGGGCTGCAACTAACGATTATTTTCATCGTCGTCTAATCTGTCAATTATTTCTTCGATTAGTCGACTAATCATTTTGTCGAAAAATGTGTTAAAATGTTGACAAATGTCAGTCTATCTCTCCCAAACCCCAAAACTAGTATGTCATCTAATGTCTTGTTTCGTACTCACGCCAAAGGGTTTTAGTTCACCGTCATGGGAGAGTGTGTAAAGCTGCCAATATTTGAACATAAGAAGCTGCAATAAGACTATTTTGGGGTACTTTTACAGTACTTTTCTATGAAAGAAGACTCAAACTGATTAGTCGACTACTAAAATAGTCAGCGATTATTTTGATAGTCGATAAGTCATTGATTAGTAGACAAATCGTTGCAGCCCTAATAGAAGTATGAGAGTAATATATCTCATATGGACGGAAAAGAGTAATTTTATCTCATATGGAAGGATGAGAGTACATATCTTGTATGAAGGATGAGAGTAATATACCGTATGGAAGGATGAGAGTAATATATCTGATATGGAAGGATGAGAGTATATCCATATATATTGAATGGAAGGATGAGAGTAACATATCTTGTATGGAAGGATGAGAGTATATCCATATATATTGAATGGAAGGATGAGAGTAATATATCTGATATGGAAGGATGAGAGTATATCCATATATATTGAATGGAAGGATGAGAGTTATATATCAATTATGGAAGGATGAGAGTAATATATTGTATGGAAGGATGAGAGTAATGTATCTCATATGGAAGGATGAGAGTAACATATTGTATGGAAGGATGAGAGTAATGTATCTCATATGGAAGGATGAGAGTAACATATTGTATGGAAGGATGGCATATCTCTTATGGAAGGATGAGAATATATCCATATAGGCTATATTTTATGGAAGGACGAGAGTAACATACCTCGTATGGAAGGATGAGAGTAATAAATCTCGTATGGAAGGATGATGTATCTCTTATGGAAGGATGAGAATATATCCATATTGTATGGAAGGATGAGAGTAACATACTTCGTATGGAAGGATGTGAGCAATAAATCTAGCATGGAAGGATGAGAGTAATATATGTCGTATGGAAGGATGACAGTAATGTATCTCATATGGAAGGATGAGAGTAATTCATCTTGTATGGAAGGATGAGAGTAACATAACTCGTATGGAAGGATGAGAGTATATCCATATATATTTTATGGACGGATGAGAGTTATATCCTGTATGGAAGAATGAGAGTAATATGTCTCGTATGAAAGGATGAGAGTAATATATATTTTGTATGGAAGGATAAGAGTAATATATAATGTATGGAAGGATAAGGGTAATATATCTCATTTGGAAGGATGAGAATAATATATCTTGTGTGGAAGGATGAAGGACTTTATCTTGTAAGGATGAGAGTAATATATCTTGTGTGAAAGGATGAGAATAATATCTTGTGTGGAACGATGGGAGTAACATATCTCGTGCGAAAGAATGAGAGTAATATATCTCGTATGGAGGATGAGAGTTATATATTTCATATGGAAAGGTGAGACTAATATGTCTTTTGTCAAAGGCTGAGTGTAAGATATCTTATATGGACGGATGAGAGTAATATATCTTGTGTAGATGGATGAGAGCAGTATGTCCTGCAGCAGCACCCTCCAGTCCAGGGGCCAAGCTATTGTGTTAATTGTTATCTTGTACATGTTGTGTTTGTTGTAATGTAATGACTCACTCAGATGTTTGAGGGACGGGTGCAGTGAGAGCTACGTGCAGCTCTTCCCTCCGGTGATGAAACCCAGTTAGAAATAAGTCATGCCTAATGCTGTGGCTGTTGCTGCAGTAGGCAGTGGAGGATAAAGTTAGCTGGCTGATCTGTGATCAGCCTTACTGTTTCCCTTGGCATGGCAGTACAGTCAGGTGCCTTGACCTCACACCACATACCCAGGGCTGTGGGAATACTGTGTCACTGCAGGATTATCTCCACCTGGCTGTCACCCAGATCCAATTGGTGTAAGAGCTTGTGAAACATGACAAGTGAAATGATCTAATGAGAGCTGCGTGTTTACAGAGGACAAAATGATTTCAGTACCATCAAATATACATGTCAAACTGCAGTATAAAATGTCAAGCACTGAATGTACTGACTTTTCCATTGATTGTCAATCAAAAAAAAAATTCAGAACTATTTTGATAACTGATATATTAAGTAATTATAAGTTAAATATCTACCAAAATGCCAAACAGTCTGTGATTCCAGCTCGTCAATTGAGGTTTTTTTTTTTTACCATTGGACAGACAAAACATTTTACTAACTAAACAATCAATTAATTAGTTGGAGAAATAATCAGCATACTAATTGGTAAAGTAGTTGTTGCTCGTAGCCCCAATTTTGCAAATTCGCATTGTGTTTTGTTTAGGCAAAGCTCTTGTTTGTACATTTTAGGAATTTTTGGGTAATCTTGATAACAAAAAAAAATAATTTTGTTAAAAAAATGTGTTTACACTAGTGCTGCATGGTATGTGCGATTACATAACTGCATAAAAGGCTGCAATTTGTGATTTAATGCAAATGAATGTTAACGTGTGTGCCTGTGAACGTGACTACCTCTGCTGTAGTGTGTGGAGTTTGTTGACATTACACCCACAAGCTACCCTGGTGTATGCAGCACGTATGGTCAGGTGACTATCCGGCATGCAGCAGTGACCAACATGGGCGCTGAAGAAGAGCATGAGCATGACCATGAACAGGCTGAGTTGGTGGCAAAAAATAACCCAACGCTTATTATATGGCGATGCTTTGGATTCAGGTACGACGATGTTGAACAGAAAGATGTGCTGTGTAAAACTTTAAGGGCTCTAGTTTCCCGGCGCAGCGCAGGGGGGCGCAGGGTGGCGAACCCTGCGCAGAGCTAGTTTCGAGCAGCGCAACCCGAAGCGCGCTCAGTTTGGTAGTTTGGCAACCAAGGTGCGCTGAGATGGGTGTGGCGGCGCAGCAGGGGGAGGTGTCGACAGATCCAGCTTGGCGCAGTGACAGTTTTGTGCCAAAAGGCTTCGCTGAAGGTGCGCTAAAAGCTCGCCAACTGAAACCACGTCTACTGTCAGCGCAGGGGGAGCGCAGCCGGTGTAAGCTGAAGTTTGGCTGACCGGCAGACAATGCGCACACGTCACGAAAACCTCACAGGCAGGTTTCCAGAATATCAGGCACATTAAAGATGCAATAAATACCCAAAAAAACACTATTCAATGCAACTATCTGCAATCAGCACATAAATGTATCTCTATATCGACTGTCCCGTCACATCTGATGTCAGATCAAAGGGGACTGGCACCATTTGGCACGTTTGGCACGTGTAATGGAAACCAACCTGATTTGATTAACACAGCTGCAAACTTATGAGTTCACATCCCTCTCAGCCAACCACAAACAGCCACAGCATCAGATAGGGAGTATATATTCAGCATCTGTCATCTTAGAAAAGTCAAAACAGTGTTTCCCACAGGATTTTGGGAAACTATGGGGGAGGGAGGGACGGACCCTCCCCCCCCCCCCCCCCCCGGAAGAAAATTTTGAACATTGTACATTGAAATGAATTTGTATACAAAATGTACAGAAAGGTAAAATCATCAAATTTTGAAAAAGTATTGCAATTTAATTTTGTCTTTAATGTTATTATCTTATATTAACTTTGTAATATGATTAGCTTATATAATGTTATTACTATCCTAAAACATTCTCCAGGTCCTCTGTAACTCTGCAGGACTTATTTCCACCCTGCCCAGCAGCAGTACTGTGGCGAACGGTCCCTAACTGCGGAGAGAACGGAGCAGGCTTCCCCGGAGGTCCGCCGCTTTTCCCAGTCCCTCTTCTCCACACTTTGGGCTCTAGTTTCACAGACCGGGCGAGGCGGGGGCCCAGCGCACCTGCGCTTCGCCAACTGGGTGTGGCCAGGCGGATTTTGCAAGTTTGGCACACCGTGCGCGCTGGCGCAGCTACTCGTCTGTCCCACCTCCGTCCCTCCTACCTGCGCAAGTTGGAAAGAGGGAGGAGAGAAGGCGTGGAGTGGGTTTTACACACATCACACCAATCAAATGAGCCCCTCTCCTCGCCCTTAAATGCGCCGCGCGAAGGCATAATGAGAGTTTACTCAATTCGCCATGGCGGAAGAGAGCAGCTGCGTCAGACAGCCAAACTTCTCCCAGGAGGAAACTGATGTTTTGGTCCGGGAGGTCCAAGCTCGCAGTCTCTGAATATACGGAACTGCGAGCAGACCTCCACGGGCTGATGATGCAAAGGTAGCCTGGGAGGAGGTCACCACAATTGTAAATCGATGATGCGTTTCTCTCGTGCGCGCGCTCTCTCTTTCTCTCTCGCAGTCTCACTCTGTTTCTTTTCTTTTGACTTTTCTAAGATGACAGATGCTGAATATATACTCCCTATCTGATGCTGTGGCTGTTTGTGGCTGGCTGAGAGGGATGTGAACTCATTATTTTGCAGCTGTTTAATCAAATCAGGTTGGGTTTCCATTACGCGTGCCAAACGTGCCAAACAGTGCCAATCCCCTTTGATCTGACATCAGATGTGACGGGACAGTCGATATAGAGATACATTTATGTGCTGATTGCAGATAGTTGCATTGAATAGTGGTTTTGTGGCTATTTATTGCATTATTAATGTGCCTGATATTCTGGAAACCTGCCTGTGAGGTTTTGGTGACGTGTGCGCACTGTCCGCCCGTCAGCCAAACTTCGGCTTACACCGGCTGCGCTCCCCCTGCGCTGACAGTAGACCTGGTTTCAGATGGCGAGCTTTTAGTGCACCTTCGGCGAAGCCTTTTGGCACGAAACTGTCACTGCGCCAAGCTGGATCTGTCGACACCTCCCCCTGCTGCGCTGCCACACCCATCTCAGCGCACCTTGGTCTGCCAAACTACCAAACTGAGCGCGCCTCGGGTTGCGCTGCTCGAAACTAGCTCTGCGCGGGGTTCGCCACCCTGCGCTGCGCCGGGAAACTAGAGCCCTTTGACTTATTTCCACGCTGCCGACAGTGGGACTTATATTCATTGAGCTGACAGCGGCTTGGAAAACCGCCCATAACCATGTCACACGGGGAAGAGGGAAGGCGGCTGGAGTTCCTCCAACACTTGCGGTTAGATTATCATATATTTTCATTGACAAAAATATAGGCTGCTTCGGCTGATTTTTTTTATGCGCACATGTGCCCCTAAATATTTTTTACAGTTCGCACACACCTATTTTTAGTCGAGTGAAACGCTCGCACTGTCGAGCGCTGGATCTGACAGTCTGAGAACATCGGCACAAAACGCTACGGCGTTCGAGATATTATTTATATCATGAGAAGTCAATACTTTCGGCAGCCTAAATTTTTTATTTAGGAACTATGGCGGGTCAAATTAAACTATGGCGGGCCGCCACAGTTTCGTTAATTAATGGGAAACACTGCTAAAACATTCTCCAGGTCCTCTGTAACTCTGCAGGACTTATTTCCACCCTGCCCAGCAGCAGTACCGTGGCGAACGGTCCCTAACTGCGGGGAGAACGGAGCAGGCTTCCCCGGAGGTCCGCTGCTTTTCCCGGTCCCTCTTCTCCGCCACACTTTGATTTATTTCCACCCAGCCGACAGCCTGGCCGTGGAGAACGGTCCCTGACTGCGGGGAGAACGGAGCAGGCTTCCCCGGAGGTCCGCCGCTTAACCCGGTCTGTCTCCTCCACACTTTGACTTATTTCCACGCTACCAACAGTGGGACTTATATTCATTGTGCCGACAGTGGCTTGGAAAACCGCCCATAACCGTGTCACACGGGGAAGAGGGAAGGCGGCTGGAGTTCTTCCAACATTTGCGGTTAGATTATCATGTTTTTTTATTGACAAAAATATAGGCTGCTTCGGCTGATTTTTTTATGCGCACATGTGCCCCTAAATGTTTTTTAAATTTCGCACACACCTATTTTTAGTTGCAAATGCGAGTGAAACGCTCGCACTGTCGAGCACTGATATGTCTGTCTGTGTTTGTATTCTGTTTGGAGTATTAATTGTCCTTTTGAATGATAAATGTCCTGAGGCAGTTTGATAGACTTGGTGGTTTGGGAAAAGACATCTGGGGGAAGGAGAGAAAGGATGACATGGAAGAGAGAGGACAGAAACAACCTTGTCTGAGGAAGATCAGTGATTGAAAAGGAGAAAGTATGCAAGATTCCCCTGGTTTTCCCAACAGCAGTCGCAGTCTCAAGCCCTGGAATAGAAGCAGTCATGGCTCAAAATTTAAATTTTATCCTGTACCAGCCGCCACTGCCTGTCAACAAAAACAGAGACAACTATGGTTAAATGCAATAAAATGAAAGGACTGGACAGAGGCGATCAGCATAAATGTTTGCATGTGTAGCGCAGTCTTGTGTATTTAGGGTTATCATGTCCACATAATTAGAAATTGGGGAGGCATTAAGCGGAGGATTGGATTTTGCATCCCACCTTCATCAATCCTGTCAAATTATCCATCCACTGAGTAAGAGCACGGGTCGGCCAGTCTGGTCCTGCTGGTCAGTGTTTACTTATTCAAGTAACACTCGCGGTCCTGGAGAGTGAGTGACCTGATATGATGTGTTTGTTAATTCAGTCTGACACTCTACATTGACATGAGAGCCCTGTTGGTTGAACAAACCAAGCGTTCTATTTCTACAAGAATTAACAAATGGTTAAGTTAATTACACATTCACTCCACTCGGTGCTGTGCTGCTCCATCTCCCCAGACAGAGTGCTTATAGTGTGCTCTGCCGCTCCGAGAGTGCTGTGCTCTGGATAACCGAACAGTACACTTCAATAGCACTCTGAATTTACAAACAGTCCAGTTTGCGTGCAGTGCGCTCTCGCATGAGAAACACGTGTTTCTTAATGCACCGCTTGCATAATTTTCCTTCATTGTCTTAAACATGCCAACAGAACTTGCGAGCCAGCGCTAACTAATGTCTGTGGAGAATTGTTTTGCCTCCAGCTAAACCCCGCCTACCAAAAACAGCATACTGTTTAGTGTTTACTAACAGTAAAAGGGTCCATTATATGGATATCATGATATGAGAGTTATCTTGGATATGGTATATGGTCAAGTGTTGTCTTTTCCTGGTTTCAAAGTCAAGGTAAAGTAAATCTAATATTTTCATCTAAACCCATAATTGTTAATATAATTGTATATTAGAGGTGTAATGATCTATTGATATGGATTGATATATCAATTTAATGATCAGTGATCCAATACCATCAATGCAAAGTGAAAACATTGATCCATATTGTCATCTTTAGCATAGGCTTTTATTTTGAAAGTCTGTGTAACTGTCAAACAGCGGCAGGCAGATGGCAAGCAGCCAAGAAAGAGACGAGGATAACATTAACATTACTGGGAAATAAATCAGCAGAGTGGAAATATTTTGGATTTCGGAGAAAATACAGGACAACAGACAGAGCACATGACGTAAGTTAACAATGCTGTTATGAGATAAAACACAATGTAATGTTACCTGCCTGGACGAGCATCTCACTCCGCTAACTTCTTGCTTTGGCAACATTAGCTGCTCTGTTTTAACAATGTTTGGCTGAAAAACCATGCATGCAGGCTGAAATTCAACCGTACTGTTCTTTCAGGTGATACAGTGACTTAAACCACCGGTGAGTAAGAAAAATAAAAATTTTTACATGTAATCTGTTAAGCTATAAGATGAGGAAAAATGTCCGCTAGGCACTATGGTAATCATGCAATGTAAACATGCTTAAGCTAATGATGGGTGATTAGCATAAAAACAATTGTTTTGTCTCTGAACCTTGACAGCTACTACTGAGCTGAATGTTATACTTTTAGGGCTTTAAGCCAGATAACCCTGAAGTTTTATGAAAAAGATGATGGTTTGGGTTAAAATGAAACGTTTTCTTCTAGAACGGTCTCTCTGACAGAAAACCCTGATGGTTAACTTATCCCATTTGCTTTTATATTTGTGTCAGTGGAGTCAGTTTAAAGTAAACTTTACTATACTTATTGTTTATGTGTTGTCTATGTTTTATGGCCATAAGTAAAAAGGAAAGGGGTGGCAGCATCTTCTGTAGCAGACTGTATTAAATGGGCATTTAATATCGTCCAACATCGATCGCAGACCACTGAATTGTATCGAATTGAAATCGTATCGTGGCAGACTTTTTAATATCGGAAAATATTGTATTGTCGTCTAAAGAATCAATATAGCCTAGTATCATATCGTGATGAAACTGGTGATTATCACCCCTATATGTATAGGCTAATATAGGCTAATATGTCAGTATCGGCCCCAAAAGTCTAATATTGGTCAGTCTCCAGTAATTACATCGTCTTCGTAAAAAAAAAAAAAAAATCTGGTCCTACTTGTTAGTTGGCTCAGTTCTTTTGTGTTACTCCACACACACCCACTCGAGGAATCACCAAAAGCAAGAGTCCATTGAGGTTTATTCTCCTTTCAAGGAAGGCTCTCCAGGATCCACCATCGTTGTGCTGTCCTCTTTGCCCAACAAAATCAAAAATCCAAACAATTCCCTGCTCTTTGTTTCCCCAACAGCCGCACCCCTTCACCTGTGTGCAGCAGCACACCTGAACCCAGTTAACTGACAGATGGCAACAAGATAGAGCAGGGGTGACTGGGAGACACTGCAAGACACATTGAGAGTACATTTGAAGGCTATGCTATTTTAAAAGCTTCTAACAATCATGTACATGTCTCTCCCCTCACCTTTGTGGCAGTGCCAGATACATTTTAAATGAGATCATTGACACAATGACGTTTTGTAAGTAAGCCAAACAGTTCAAATAAAGACACTGGGCTTTTTCTCATTCATTTTCAATTCGAAGTTCATTCCACAGCCCCACTGAAGACATACGATTTTGGCTTCAGTATTCTCATAATTTAGCAGGACAGATTCGATGTTCAAAAAGCCAGTGTTTTTCCTTATGGCACAGACAAACTTTGAATAGTGAAACACACAGTGGGTGGTTTATTTGCTTTGTAATAGAGTACCTGTTTAGACTGGTAGGAGAAAGGCAGCAGTGTGTGTGCTAGGGCTGTGCGATATGACGATATATATCGTGTGACTAGAGAAAAATGTCTATCGTTTCATATTTTGCTCTATTGTTTATATCGTTGTGACGCAAATGACACTTTTTATGGCAATATTTTTCGTCATTTGGAGTACAGCCTCAGTGTTGAGCGGAGGTGTGTGGGGGTGTGGGCTTGTTTGTGCTTTAGAACATAACTGCTGTGAAACAATCAAAACATTTTATTGATCTGATTCACCAGCTTTCTCGCTACCAGCACTCCCTCTCTTCACTCACTCTCTAGCTTGCTCGACCACAGCTGCTCTCTCTCTCTCTTTTTCTCTCATCTTCTTTAAAATGAGTTGGTTGCCCGACTCATCGTAATGTTATCAAACGAGGAGAAATGTCCACCCCTTGTCCTAGTAACGTTTTTGTACTCCCTCATGGAGCAAACACAACTTTTTATTCATTGGATTAAAATGTGCTGTATCGGGATAGGTATCGTTATTGGGATATGAAATGACCTATATCGGGATATGAGATTTTGGTCATATCGCCCAGCCCTAGTGTGTGCTATTCCTGCCAGGATGAATGATCGCACAGATGAAGCCGTCTCTTCACCAGATTACCCTAGGTTAGAGCCATGTGTTACTCAAAGCCACTTCATGAATAAGTGATGAAGAGTGCTCTACCGAAGGCCCTTTGGTGCACTGGGGCATACTGTAGGATTTGTTTGGCCTATCCATTGCATCTGGCTAAATGAGTAAGTGAGTAAATAGAGCATAGAGATGGGGGGGGGAAACAGCAAAGCAAATACAATTGATTGTTGGACGAGCAAGGATAGAAACAATGCATTGGCACAGATCAAGAAAGAGAGATAAACATGAGAGGAAGATGGAGGCTGAATTGGCACGCAGTGTACTTCCTCTTGGCTATGATAACAAGCAACACAGTAGCTTTAAATTGAATGGAACAGCCAGCATTTTTTGACTAGCATCATTACTAAATAAAAAATTAGTGAAGGGCCTGTGCAGGAAAATGTCTGTGTATTTCAAAACATCAGCCAATAGAAGTTGGTATCCAGGCTGCTAACTAGAGCCTCAGGCTACACTATGTAGGTCTGTGTAGATTGATTGCTCTACAGATCTCAGTCCTATGGAACAGACAAAAATAGACTTTTAGAACTACAGGCTTTTTTCCCAGTAGGCTACTACGCAAAGACTAAGTTTAAAAGACCCAATTTCATCATTTAAACCACTGTTTCTGCTATTTGCTCCAGGTGGCTGTTCCATCAGTGTGTGAGTGCATGTGAATGGTTACTGAGTAGTAGGTGGCACCGTGTATAGTAGCCTCGGCCACCAGTGTGTGACAGTGTGCATGAATGGGTGAATGTGACATGTAGTGTAAAAGCACTTTGAGTGATCGGAAGACTAGAAAAGCGCGTTTCAAGTGCAGTCCATTCCACAGTTTCATGTTATGAATCCATGTATTTCTGGCACAGTTTGGCATGTCGCAGTGGGCAGCTATTCCAACACTAGCTAATGTATGGTCACCTTTTTTCCTTAGAAAACAAAAATTTCAGGCGTTCAGAAGGTTTTCACCAGAAGCTGAATTATCCACAGAGGTCTCTTCATTTCCAAAACAAACAGACCATTTGATTAAAACCAGTAGAAACACAGAAATAAAGCAGTTCCAAGTTACAAATCAATGTAACTCCGGCGCTGCTCAGTGCAGTTGGGCTTCTTACTACGGTGGCCGATGCAAAAATGCTGATATTCCTTAATTATTATATTCTATTTTTGTCAATATACCCGCCTTAATCCTACACACTGGACCTTTAAGTAATCCCCTCTCACACACCTTAATAAGACAGCCCATCCTTTTTTAATAATTTATTTTGATGATTTTACTTAATAATGTAAATTATTTGTTTTTATCAGTATATGTGGCAGTCGTGCGCAAACGGGAATTGGTGTTGTCAAATGATTTTGTCATAAACTTTTGGTAATGTAAACCTACGTGAAAAAAGTAAATGAATGTGCAATAGTTATGGTAGCATAACAGCCTGTCACAGGTTACAGTGTGATGATTAGAGGAGATTGTTGAGATGGTTGCAATTCTATGTTATTTAACTTACAATCAATTTTTTGCGGGGGGGGGGGGGGGGGGGGGGGGGGGGATGCAGTGATGCAAACACAGGTATGGTGAAAAAAGAGAGAGCCTCTGAACTTACAGGGGGGCAAGTTTGACTATTTTAAAGTTATAATACATCAATCTGGTGCACTTCGGGAGCAAATTTAGGAGGCTAGATATATGAAGAACTTTGTGTTTCTGTAAACAGTTTTGTCCACAGTAAGTTAAATATCTAATGTTAATAGGTCAGTATTAATATTTTATTGTTCCAAGTTTTCTATTTCCACTCTGGTTTTAAAACAGCTTCTAACAAACAGAGAGATGCTTTATAACCACACTAAACACATAGCCTAATGATGATTTTAGCTGCATTTTAATGGTGTAAACTTTATTTTATCCTCATAGTGACAGCTGACAGTGTGGATGATTTTACACTCTGCAGCTCAGAATAACTTGAGACACCCGATAACTGGAAATAAAAACTAAAGAAATAACCCACATTGTTAATTGGCTCCCGTGATTATAAATATAACATTTCGATCGGATAGACCTCATCAGTCATTAACTACTTTTACACTCCTTGGTTTGGTAGCAGAAACAGTCTGGAATTATTTTAAAGTTCTATTACAGTATGTGATATTAAGAATGATTTCATCCTGTCATCAAACTAAATAGCGAAAAATACTCTGTACTTAAGTCATAATAATTCTTAAATGTGCCTTAGCCTACTTTTAATATTTGTAAATTATTATTATTATTATTATCATTGTTATTTTATTCTGTTGTAGCCTATGATTACAGGCTGTTGTTACTTAGTTGAAAATAACTGTTTTGCTGTCACTGAAACAGAAGTTTTTTACAGATAGGCTACCGTTTCATCTCATATGAATATGAGTTCATGATGATGATGTTGCTCCTAATTAACAACTCCGCCTCTTTCACATGAACGCGCTTATTGCTGGAAAACACAGATGACAGAGCGAGTTGATAACCAGCTTTGTAGTACTGGTTATCCTGGATGGGCGCTGTTAGGCTCTGTGAAGCCAGCTCACCTAAAGAAAGCCTGGCTATGTTAAACGTGCATCGTAGTACAGGCCGACCGGGGGAGAGCGAGTATCAGAGTGGAGACAGTGGAGTGACGGACCGCGGGTGAGAGAAAGGCAGGCGAGCAGTGGCACACATCCTGCGACTAGAGTTGCTTTACCTGTGACAGCTGTTTTATTTTTATTCTCCCCTTCCTCAATGCAGTTCCATCATGTAGCATGACATGTGCGGATGGGACTTGCACTAAGCCTGTAATGTTTTGCTGTTGTTGTATCTTCCAGAGATGGGCAGTGAGTTACCGGGGACAGTAGCTATGCCAGGGGCAGTGGGAGCTGGTCAGGTGAGGATGGGAGGAGCTGTACCAGGCCGTGGGGGCAAGAGGAGATCAGGAGGGTGAGTATCTTCACTGCTAACCTGCTGTGGAGCTTAACCACTTCAAAATAGTAGTGGTTACTGAAAACTGTCTGCATTAACTGGGTAACTTGAATCCCACTCACTGGCTTCACTTTTATACAAACACAGGTAGAGTCCAGATTTTACAGTTCAAAATTTGTATTGAAAATGAATGTAGGCAGGGGGTTACAACACAGGCAAATGAATGATGTCATTGTCCACAGGTAACAGGTGTAACAGGTAATGATGATTGAGGATTGACTGACAAATGGTTTCTGGAAAACAATAGAAAAAAGAGGATGAAAGCAAAAGGCGTTCACCATAAATGTAGCCTTAATAGCACAGATGAATGACATTCACGTTAAACAGTGGTCTCAATACAGTATTGAAAGGCTGGAAACATGATGCTAAAATGCATTACGAGGAGACAGTTGCCATGTGTAACAGTCTTTGATATTAATTCATTGAACAAAGAACAAATGAGATCAATTTCTAATGACTGCTAATGTTTTCTACACTTAGCAACATGAATAGTAACAAATGACACAAAGCGAGTGTCCTACGTCACAAACGAATGAAATGAAGAAATGATGACGTGGCACACAAACCTGGCAGCGTGCCAGTGTGACACATAATCGACAAACTAGATTCAAAGAAAATAATCAGCCTCCTTGTTTCCAGGGGCAAACAAGACAATAAAAGTGGACTCACATGGGTAATCACTCATCAGGTCAGTCAATATTAGAGCTGGGTTGAAAAAATCGATTTAATCGATTTTAATCAATTTTCCTTTAAATGGCACAAAATCGATTCATTAATTAAAAAATCGATCTTTTACTATAACTATTTTCCTCCATGGACGTGTCGTACAGCCGGTAGCAGACTGCAGCAGCCTGCAGTACTATCAACCCAGGTAGTCTCGCGAGATCAGCATTTAGCACCTGAGGTCATGGCGAGAGATCTCGCGAGATGGCCGGACACTGAATGAAGACAGAGCAGCAAACAATGGTGGGAGCGCGTCCACTGAAGGCATGGGTCTACGGTGCGAGTATTTTCACTCGCATTTTCCCCTATAAATATAACGCTAATAATGTACACGTTTTTTAAATGCACATTAGTTTCACAGAAAAGATTAAGAAATACCACTAAGCATCAGCACACTGCTAACTGTAGCCTCAGTTTGTGCCTCATACAGATCTGCTGGTAAAGTTAACTTAGCGTTAGCAAGCGTGATAAAAGATGGCAGAGAGGCGATGTTGTGCAAATAAACCAAAGATTTATTAATTCTCTGTAGCAGTAAACACATGGGCCGATAACAAATGTGTTAACTAACTATGCTAAAGCTTTACAAGCTATTCAGGGCTGCCGACGATAACGTTAACATGACAAACAGCAAGGTTAACGTCACGGCTAACGTACTGACGCTCCTCAGACACTCAGACACACACACACATACCGGACAGCCTCTCAGTCCTTCCTTAGCCGCTCATGTACAACACAAATACCACACAGAAACTTTTACAAAGGGTCATAATGCGCTTCCAGTGACTGTCAAATCGCCAGCGAAACTTGTTTACACAGACACGGAGAGCAGGGTGCCTGCTCTCATGGGACAAAGATCCTCTGAGAAGAAAGACGGTTCACTCTGCTCTGCCGCCAGGAACAAACTGGCAAAGATCCTCTCTGAGGAAGAGGGCTCACTTTGCTGCAGGGTTCACCTACGTATATTGTTTCTCTTCTGATACAGTCAATGTGTGCATCACAACCACTGTAGTGTATTGCACAAAAGCTTTATAAGACGGTTACAGGCAGCAAACTTGTGGATGTCCTTTGTTTACATTTTTTGTAGCCACTTCATTTAAATTGTCTGCCTTGTGATTAGATTTAATTCAAAATATTTATTTTGTATGTGTTGGTCAGGTAATGTTGAATAAAAGTACATGATGACTAATGTACTGCTTTGGGGTCAATTCTTAATGTAAACAGTATTTTTAATAGTAATGCACCAGGTCAGAGGGTTCCTTGTTAAATATACAGTACAGGCCAAAAGTTTGGACACACCTTCTCATTCAATGCGTTTTCTTTATTTTCATGACTATTTACATTGTAGATTCTCACTGAAGGCATCAAAACTATGAATGAACACATGTGGAGTTATGTACTTAACAAAAAAGGTGAAATAACTGAAAACATGTTTTATATTCTAGTTTCTTCAAAATAGCCACCCTTTGCTCTGATTACTGCTTTGCACACTCTTGGCATTCTCTCCATGAGCTTCAAGAGGTAGTCACCTGAAATGGTTTTCCAACAGTCTTGAAGGAGTTCCCAGAGGTGTTTAGCACTTGTTGGCCCCTTTGCCTTCACTCTGCGGTCCAGCTCACCCCAAACCATCTCGATTGGGTTCAGGTCCGGTGACTGTGGAGGCCAGGTCATCTGCCGCAGCACTCCGTCACTCTCCTTCTTGGTCAAATAGCCCTTACACAGCCTGAAGGTGTGTTTGGGGTCATTGTCCTGTTGAAAAATAAATGATCGTCCAACTAAACGCAAACCGGATGGGATGGCATGTCGCTGCAGGATGCTGTGGTAGCCATGCTGGTTCAGTGTGCCTTCAATTTTGAATAAATCCCCAACAGTGTCACCAGCAAAACACCCCCACACCATCACACCTCCTCCTCCATGCTTCACAGTGGGAACCAGGCATGTGGAATCCATCCGTTCACCTTTTCTGCGTCTCACAAAGACACGGCGGTTGGAACCAAAGATCTCAAATTTGGACTCATCAGACCAAAGCACAGATTTCCACTGGTCTAATGTCCATTCCTTGTGTTTCTTGGCCCAAACGAATCTCTTCTGCTTGTTGCCTCTCCTTAGCAGTGGTTTCCTAGCAGCTATTTGACCATGAAGGCCTGATTGGCGCAGTCTCCTCTTAACAGTTGTTCTAGAGATGGGTCTGCTGCTAGAACTCTGTGTGGCATTCATCTGGTCTCTGATCTGAGCTGCTGTTAACTTGCGATTTCTGAGGCTGGTGACTCGGATGAACTTATCCTCAGAAGCAGAGGTGACTCTTGGTCTTCCTTTCCTGGGTCGGTCCTCATGTGTGCCAGTTTCGTTGTAGCGCTTGATGGTTTTTGCGACTCCACTTGGGGACACATTTAAAGTTTTTGCAATTTTCCGGACTGACTGACCTTCATTTCTTAAAGTAATGATGGCCACTCGTTTTTCTTTAGTTAGCTGATTGGTTCTTGCCATAATATGAATTTTAACAGTTGTCCAATAGGGCTGTCGGCTGTGTATTAACCTGACTTCTGCACAACACAACTGATGGTCCCAACCCCATTGATAAAGCAAGAAATTCCACTAATTAACCCTGATAAGGCACACCTGTGAAGTGGAAACCATTTCAGGTGACTACCTCTTGAAGCTCATGGAGAGAATGCCAAGAGTGTGCAAAGCAGTAATCAGAGCAAAGGGTGGCTATTTTGAAGAAACTAGAATATAAAACATGTTTTCAGTTATTTCACCTTTTTTTGTTAAGTACATTACTCCACATGTGTTCATTCATAGTTTTGATGCGTTCAGTGAGAATCTACAATGTAAATAGTCATGAAAATAAAGAAAACGCATTGAATGAGAAGGTGTGTCCAAACTTTTGGCCTGTACTGTACATCGTTAGTTCTCAGAAAATATCTTAAGATCCAAGCAAATTTTGTATCATAATTGAAATATACTTGACCGAATGGATTTTGAAGTGAATTGAATTGAATCGAATCGAATCGTGAATCGGATCGAACTGAGTCCTTGAAAATTGAATCGAATCGATCTGGAAAATCTGAATCGATACCCAGCCCTAGTCAATATGTTTGGAGGTTTGGATGAGATGAGTTGCTTCATTTTGTTGAACTTCTTAATGAACTTGTTGATCTGGTGCAGTCAAAGTTGTGTCTAAAGGTGTCCCACAGGCACCTGGGGCAACATGATGTGGCAGTTGTTTGGTTTTGTGTAAAAATGCAAAGGAGACATATAGAAAGAACTTTGTAGCAGCCCAATAGGGCCATCTCTGTGTAAAGTGAGCTATTGAGAGCACTGGGACCAAGTAGTATTTAAGGTGGGGTAAAGTGTCACAGAAGCTGTGTTTGTTGTCTTCTACCATGGCACAGTACAGCGAGAACAATAGCCAGGTCTCAGTTTAATTTTCTGATCAGGGAATTGTTGAGTTCTGAAAAACCATATACTCTGGAAAGGCCACGCCACATATTGTTCACTTGCTTCATTCTGTTGTGACTTAAACATTTGGCAACAAAAATATCCCTTCGCTATGCTTGATGTAACAGCTAACCTTCGCTTTCAGAATGTTCCAAAATCCTCAGGCTCCAAATTGTAGTTTGTGCAAATGAGCTAGGAGCAGCTTTGTAGACACTAATGCTAGAAAACAAGCATCCTGGTGTAGGTTATTTATTAACAGCCACTAGTGTTCTTTTGTTCAGTAACCACTGACTGTTTAATGGGCTAACAGTGCTTCTGTTAGATTTGTTTCTCACTATGAGACATAAACAGCTCCTTAGATATAAAATGAAAGAAATATTAAAACAATATTAAGAAAATAGCACGTCTCATGTCTTATATACCATGTCACTGAAGTGTGTGTGGTTTAAATCTGAGTGCTGATGTTTTCATCACATGCTCCTCTTTCTCTCTTTTGCTGTCTTGCATATATATATACTATCCAGTACAGGTGAAATTCTGTTCAAGAGTATTAAAAAGGTTAAATATTCAGCAGTATTAAAACTTTGAGGTGACATGAGCAGCATGGTAGCAAACAAGCAGGTCCTGTCTCCCACTAGCTCTCTGCCCTTCCAGATTTCAGTCCTTATGGTGGCCAACAGTGGCCACTCCTTGCATTGCTGCTGCACGATGCCTGTGATTGTTGTTGGATTCCTGTTGTTTCTTTTCCTGAGTCATCTAAATTCTCAGGGTGTAATGGTACACAGGAGTCTATGAGTTCGGTAAAAGTGAAAAATAAAACCAAATGCATAAGGATTTGTTTCTTTTCATTTATTGTGAACAGACAGTGGTGCAAGTGTCAAAGCCAGTCAGAATCCTGCTGCTGGGGGCTAAGGTAGCACTTTGCCCCTTGGCAACACTGGTTGCAACAATGCAATTATTTTACATTCACATACCCTAAAACAGTGTAGTAGCACCAACACACCATCCTCATCCTCGTCCTCATCCTCTCTCTCTGTTGCTGTTGTAGCTGACACCAGTGAGCTCCAATGTTTCGATTAAGGATGCAAGATTATATTGGCACATCGGGATCAGCTGATATCAGCTTTAAAATGAAATATCAGAATCGGCCCAACCAGCTAACAGTTTCTGGGCAGAGCACACTCTCGTGAACTTTGATTTAGCATTATGTGCATCAATCTGCATTCTACATGCAGCTGTGTGCACTGGGATGTGAGGGTTCGGCACAAATACTCAAAGCGTTACAGCCCTACTACATTCAGATACAGCAGAAAATACTTTTTTTTTCTTATAGTGTCATACATCTTGTACTATCTCTTGTGTCCTTGTACTATGGTCTTATGGGTTATTCCTACATTAGTCAACCTCAGAAATCCATGTAGTCTGGATCCCATATTTGGCAACACGTTTGTGATTGTGATTTATAGTCTTCTTTGTAGTTTTGTCAACATTTTGCAGAACTGTGTGGATATCAAAGAGTAATGGAAGACATTAACACATTGAAACAAAGCTACAGCTATTTACAATTTCCCCTCATATTACGCTTTTCTTCAAATGGACCTGTTCCCAACAAGACACGATGTACCCTAGAAAAAAAACAAACAAATCAAAAATAGGAACTTTTTTTTTCCCCCCAAGATTATTTTTTGGCTGTTGCCTTTATTTAAGTAAGAGGGGATGACATTCAGCAAAGGGCTGCAGGTTGGAATCAAATCTGTGGCCGCAGCGGCAAGGACAGTGCCTTTGTACATGGGGCGCTTGCCCGACCCACTGGGCCATGGGGCGCCCCCAAAATAGGAAATCTTGTAGTTCCTGAACTTTTTAGTTAATGTTAGTGCTGCACGATTTGATAAAAATGTGTGATTGCAATTATGGTGGACAATATCGCGATTTGCGATTGCGATTACAATATAATTACAATAAAATATAATAAATAAATGGTATCATGAGTCTTTTTGCTTGATTCGGTGTTTCCCCTACATTATATTAGGGGGGCTCTGACCTGACCTGACATAGTTATTGTTATGGACAGACAGTGTGTCAGTGACCATCAACAGACTGAGCACAGTCAAACATGCTGCTCACACAGCAGCGCAGCATGGAACTGTACACACAGCGGAGCGAGCCTGTGTTGCGTTCAGGCGTTGTCACGTAAATGACAAATTCCAGCACACCATAGCACAACACAGCATCATGTCAAGTGGGCTGAACCCGAGCAACATTGGTTAATTTTTCATTTGTTATGGAGTCCATGATTTCCCTGTGACACTTACAAATGTTTGCTTAACTGTGCTTGGATGTTGTTTTATGAGGCTCTGGCAGCTTTCAGTTGTCTCTTTGTCTTTAACGTTACACGGCTCGGCTTTCTCTCGCATGCACCCTTCCTACTTTTCCCTGTGTTGTGCTGTCTCAAGTGTTGATATAGATTGGTCGTGTTGCTGCAGGACATGGCGACTATAACTTTTAAACTTTTACACAGCACGTCTTTCAGGTACGGCGACGTTGGACAGAAAGACGTGCTGTGTGAAAGTTTGAAAGTTAAACTCGCCACGTCCCGTCTCAAGTGCTGATATAGATTGGTCGTGTTGCCGCGGGACGTGGCGACTTTAACTTTTACACTTACAAAGCACGTCTTTCTGTTCAACGTCGCCGACCTGAATCCAAAGTATCGCCATGTAACAGACGTTTTTTTCGCCACCAACTCAGCCTGTTCACAGTCGAGCTCATGCTCTTCTTAAGTGTCTGTGTTGGTCACTGCTGCATGCCGGCTTCACACACCAGGATAGCTTGTGGGCGTGATGTCAACAAACTCCACACACTACAGGAGAGGAAGTCACGTTCACAGGCACACACGTTAATATTTATTTAGCCTACATTAAATCGCAAATCGCAGCCTTTTATGCGGTTATGTAATCGCACAGCCTGACATCGCGATTGCGATTAGATTAATCGTGCAGCACTACTTAATGTCCACCAACAAGAACCTTTATTATGCACTAAACAATGTGCTGAACACCATGATGCTTCCACCTCTGAACTTTAAAGTAAGTGTGGTATTTTTATTCTCATATGCAGAGCTATTTGTCCTCTAAATGTGTCATGTTGTATTGTTGTCGAAAAGCTCATCTGAAGTTTGCTACACAACATTTGGAGAATATAGTTTGGTCAGACAAGACAAAAATCTAACTTTTTTGCAACAATACAGTACAGCATGTTTGGCTGAGAAATGGCTCTACAAGTGCACTACATATAGGGAAGTTCAGAGGTGGAAGCATTGTGGTGTGGGGCTGTTCCTCCTCTCATGGTACCAGCAGAATACAAATGATCAAAGGGAAGATGACTGGAACTATGTACGGGGAAATTTTATAAAGGAATCTTTTGCCATCCACCAGGATGGTGAGGATGAGATGCAGGTGGACCTTCCAGCAGGACAATGATCCAAAATATACTGCAAGGAAGACTTGGTTCCAGAGGAAGAAAACAAAGGTGTTGGAATTGTTCAGTCAGTCACCAAACTTAAACCTAATACAACATTTAAAGACTGTCTGTGCGGAAGCATGGACCAAAATCCCATCTGATCACAGAGAGAGTGATTTCTGGAAGCATTCTAAAAGCTGCATTGCAAACAAAAGCTTCTCCGCCAATTATTAAATACATTTTTTTTTTAATTGAAATGTTACATTGTTTTTTTAATCCACATAGTTTTATTGAATTCATACCAATGTCTGGTCTAAATTTCATGTGAATAGCTGAATTGGAAATATGTTTAATGAAAAACATGTTGAATACTTATTTTCCCCATTGTATGAGTGACAGATGGAATTGTAGTAGTAAAAAAAAAAAAAAAAAAAAAATCAACTTTATTTATATGGCACTTTTCATACAACAGTAACGCAAAGTGCCTCACAGAGGTTAAAAACAACAAAGAACCAAAACAGAAAACAAAAAAGAAAAGAGAAAACCCAACCCTCCCACCCCACATAGAGATGCATAAATATACACGTACACACACACACACACACACACACACAAGCCCACACCCACACACACTAACTATCACTAAAGAGACATGGCCGAGCACCGAGGCCCGAGGCAAGGAAAAAGCCACCTCTGGGGGCCATCCACACTGAGAGGGCCCACGGTCCACGGCCACAGGGAGCACCACTGTAGAGACCACCCCGACCTGGGCAGACAGGAGGCTCCGCACCAAGGTGCAGTGCCCTTCAGCCACCAAGGTCAGAGCTGTCCACGGGACGGCACCCCCAATCGGTAGACCAGGAAGAACTCTCAGTGTGGTAGGCCCCCATGAGGAAACACTGGAACTAAAAACTGAGGGACTAAAACAGTAGGATAGGATAAAAGGTATAAAATGAACCAAATAAACAAAAAGCTATTTAGCTCATAAAATTAAGTTAATAGCTAGATAAGAATGATCTAAAACAGAGACATAAAATGCATCAAAACTAAAACCTATAACTAAAATAACAAAAGATAAAGATTAAATGAGATAAGAATGTAAAAAGAGGAAGGGTAAGAGTATTTAAAAAAAAAAAGACAAATAGATAAATTGGTTAAAAGCCTGATAAAAGGAATTTAAAATAGATAAATAAAGAGATCAGTTAAAAGCCTGATTAAAAAGATGAGTCTTGAGCCTCTTTTTAAAGAAAGTAGTGTAGTGTAAAGTCTTCACTGGATGCCTGTAAATCATACAAGATTTTTCAAGATGCTTCAGAAAAGGCTTCATAAAAGGCATCGGGTCTGCTGGGGGATTTAATTCTGCACTATCCTACTGACTGGGTACTTTGTGAAGGTGCCTAAAAGTGCAAGCACAGGGCCAGGCTCCACCCTATGCAGTGTAATGCAGTCTGCACACTGTTTTGGACAATTGTAAAAGGTATGGATCAGTGTGGCAGGTGTTGTCTTACAACAAATGATACTCCAATTATTAAATAATGTTTTAGTCAATTGGATGGCCAAAAATAGGTATAGAATGTTAAAGTCTTGATTAGGGCAGAGACTGACGGTTATTTTCATTAACATTGATCAATCCTTAACTGTCTTTTTGATTTATTGACTGTTTGGTCTATTAAACATAATGAGATCTGAAAAATTCCTGTCAAAATTTTTCAAAGAAAACCCTGAAGTATTTAGCATTTCTTTTTTTTTTTAAAGATATTTTTGGGGGCATTTTGCCTTTAATGGATAGGACAGTTAAGTGTGAAGGAGGGAGAGAGAGAGAGAGGGGATGACATGCAGCAAAGGGCCACAGGCTGGACTTGAACCCGGGCCGCTGTGGCAACAGCCTTGTACATGGGGGGCCTGCTCTATCCACCAAGCCACCGACGCCCCAAGTATTTAGCATTTCTGCATTATAATTGACTTAACAAGAAAAAAGCAATGCAACCATTTGTCTTTTTTTTTGGTGTTTTTAGTTTGGATGAAGAGCTGTGCAGCGCATTTAAACTGCATCCATTAGGGGTGGGGGAAAAATCGATATAGCATAGTATAATGATATTTTGCGTGGTGATATGTATCGATTACACAGACACCACGTTTTGGTCTTTTATTATAAACTTTTTTTTTTTTTTTTTTTTCAAATACACATTTTAATAAAACTTTTGGTACCGAATCAACTGCTTTTTCAGTCCACTAGATGGTGCTGGTGTTTTTTTCCCTGGTGAGGTCAGCAGAGGTCTCAGTCAGCGGCATTTAGCAGGAAGTTCATCAAAACAAAGATGGAGGCAAGGGAGAAAGAAATCAGAATGCGCCGTAAATCAAACGCATGGACTCATTTTAGATGTTTTAACAAGGAATAAAAGGAGGTCTTGGATATGACAAATGCAATTTGCAAGCAATGTCATATGAGAATAAAATATTCTGGGAAAACTATGAACATGAAGGCCTCGCACTCCACCATCCAGAGATAGCGTTAGCCGCTGATGGCCAAGCTAATGTTAAATCTGCTCCGCCAAAAATCAAGCAACACTGGACACACTTAGCTTGACAAAACTACCACCCATCTCTGTGAGAGCTAAGAAAATAAGAAGTCCATCATGTACTTAATGTGCAAAGATCTGCGTCGATACAGTGCTGTTGAAGACAAAGGCTTTTGTTATGTGCTAGAAACACTGGAACCCAGGTATGTGACCGACATAGTCGTAGCCAAACTCTACAGAGAAGTGAGGTGTAAAGTTGAGGAATCTTTGAATACAGCAGGAAGGGTGGCATTAACTTGTGATACCTGGACTTCAAGGTCAGTGGATTCATATGTGACTATAAGGGCATATTATCTCACAGAGAACTGTGACTGCTGTCTCACATACTCCAAACTAGAGCTACACACTAAAGTCACACCAGAGCAAACACTGCAAACCTGCAAAATGCAGCACAAGAATGGGGGATTGCCAACAAAAACCTTGTTGTTGTAACAGACAGTGCTTCTCATATGGATGTTGCCATTCAGTTAGTGGGATACCTGCATGTGAAATGCTTAGCTCACGCACTTAATCTGGCCCAGCAGAGGGCGTTAAATCTGCCAACAGTTTGTCAGGTATATGCAGCATTTTGGTTTTATGATGGTGTTGGTCAGCCTGTGTGCTTTGCATCTCATTTTGCAATAAAAAAGATTAAAGTCAGATGAACAGACTGAAAATATTATGAGGTCAAACTGATGTTGAGTTTTCCTTTGGAGAAATAATTTGCAATTGGAAAAAAGGTAATACATCGCAATATATCACAATACATTTTATTGCAATACTCAGTAGGCCTGAACGATATATCTTTTAAGCATCGCCATCGTAATGCACACGTGTGCAGTATTTACACTGTGGGGCTTGCGATGTGGCTTGCCCTAATTAAATTATTGTAAGCATGCATGTTTAAATTGCGGAGTGATGCACGTAAAACTCGCTTCCGTTTTAATGACTGACCAACAAAATGTGTCTAATTTAGTGGAATAAAGAATAAATGGCCTATTCAAGTGCTGGAATTTGATATTTACGTGACAGCGCCTGAACGCAACACAGGCTCCGCTCCATGAACTGTGTGCACAGTGCTGTGCTGAAGGTTCTGGCTGGGCTCAGTTATAAATGTCTCGGACTCGGGAAAATTTGGCCCGAGCCATGCTCTAGTGTGCTCACCTGTGTCTGTGTGTGTGTGTGTGCGCACGTGTTTGTGTGTGTGTGAAGGACATGGATATAAACTGTAAGAGAAACTTGACTGGTGCATTGAGGCCTTGTAGTTTTAAAAATGCTCAGGTGTTTTGAGTTGAAGATAATAAAGGTGCTGTGCCCCTTCAGCACTACCGGACTCTGACCCTTGTTTGTAATCATGGCTAAGTAGTGAATGTAATACAACATACAGGTCTATTATAAATAAGCTACCCCCCACATTTTAACTCTGCCTCTTAATTTGAGTGGAATGCAAAAATATATAACACTTCCTTCCCCTTATATGATCATAGATCCATAACATGATTTAAGTTTAGTTAATTAATGAACATGTCTTTGATCTTACCTCTAACTCCACCGTGCGCAATACAGAGAGCAGAGGAGAATTGTAAAGGCGCGACCATGTAGAAACATGTAAACTCAATTACTGCCTACCAACTTTCCATCTCTCACTTCACTCAGTGGTGCACCAACAACTTTCTGGAACTGAATGTGGTCAAAACAAAAGAAATGGTCATCTACACTTCACGCACACCCCCCTCTGGACTGGTCCCCACCTCCATCCATAACCAAACAGTTGAACAGGTCAGCCACTTCAAATACCTCGGACTCACTATGGACAATAAACTGACATTTGATCAACACATCACCGACATTCACAAAAGGTCCCAGCAGAGACTCCATGTCATCCGCGAGCTCCGTGCCCTCTCTATTGCCCCCCACCTTCTGTCACTACTGTACACCAGTATCATTCAACCCATCCTTCTGTACTATTCCCCCTGTTTCTACAACATGCTGTCCACCACTAACAGGAACAAACAAAAATAACACACACCGCATCCAAAATCATCAACCATCCCACACCCAACCTCATCTGTCTATCTATCTATCTATCTATCTATCAATATAAGTCATCACATTATAAGGTGAAACGTTTCACCGTATAACACGATAAATAGTAAAATGTTATGTTAATATATGAGGCGTCCATCGCGCAAAATAATATAACTTTAGTTTATGAAGAGATAAAACAGAGCCCTCTCTTCTCCTCTATATATGCTTTACTCACAAGTGTGTGAATTGACCTGGATATGAAGCGTCCGTAGCCCCAAATAATATAACGGTAGTTTCTAAAGAGCTAAGACGAAAAAAAAAAAATAGTTGCATATAGGGGAAACACTGAAAGAGATGGTGGTTTCACTGAACAAATGCCTATTTTCAGCACATTTTATGCTGTTACATTCAAAGCAATATCAGCCTAATAATTCCAGAATGATTAATTCTTACCAAGTAGAGCTACTGAAGTCATCTGATGGAAAATAATGCATCCTTAAAAAAAATATTAATCGCAGTATATATCGCTGGGTGCAAAAAAATCGCAATGTCAATTTTTCCCAATATCGTGCAGCCCTAATACTCAGCATATAACAATATCGCATTAATATCACATCGTGACCTAAGTATCATGATAATATTGTATTGTGGGTCAATACAAGCATCAGGCCTACATAAACATGAATAAATAATACAGACCTGGATCTCAGAAATATGCCAAATATACATGATACAGGGAGGCAATAGGAACTGTTCTTGTCTATTCCACTGTTGCTTTAATTATTAAGCTGTGTGTGTGTGTGTGTGTGTGTGTGTGTATACATGTTGAGCCAGGTTGTAGTTGAGTAAGAGGATCCCAGGACAACAACAGATGCACATTAATCCTCTCCATTGCCCCCTTGTACAGCCACTGTGGCTGCCATTGTGCATAAAGCCGTCAGTTAGATCATACATACACACTAAGCTGTGACAGTGTGTTTACATAAGCATAAGTAGGCAGGTTACAGTCTGCGTTCACCAGGAGGCTGATTTCTTAATTGTAATGTCAACTTGCTTTCCATCATCCATAAGCCTGATTTCCCCAGCTAGATAACTAGATAACTATAGGCTTATAAACAGCATTAAACAACCATTACACCCAGAGGTGTCAACATCTGTTGTTTTTTTTTTTTTTTTTTTTTTTGCAAAGTCTGAATTATTTCATCAATCAACTGTTGGAACATTTGCTTCTCAAATCTTACACTCATGCTTCATCAAGGGATCTGATTATGCAATTTTACAACAATCCAGTGGCATATGTTGTTTTCTGCCAAACATGCCACTCCAGATTCACTGTCTGACTGGGTCTGGTGGCTAGGCTGACAATAGCTATGTTAGCTAAGACCAGTTCTAATATTAGCCTTTGCTACATCAGCAAGGACAGGCCCATATGAAATAACTTTACTATCATTATATATTCTAAGAACAGATTGGACAAGGTAACTTGTACATTATTTATGGCATGATGTTGAGCTATATTGTCAATAAAGACAGGAGCATGTCTTCTTCTTCTTCTGTGGTACCAAATTTGGCTTTCATGTAATTTCAGCTGTCAGTCAAGGTACAGGGAGGTGCATGTGGGAGTGATCATGCTGAAAATGACCAATCATGAGAGGTCCAGTGCCTTCCTTGGTTTCTGCCTCAAATTGTCAAACGTCAGGTTGATTCATGTGAGCAAAATTTAACTTTGAGAGCAGATTTAACCTGTGAAAGCATGTCTGCACTCCAGCTCGTCAAGTAGACACTCTGGTGCATGTGTTGGCTGCTCTGTGCGCTTGCTGCTTACCTCTAAACACACAGCTGCCATTCTTTGCCCCTCCACGTGTTTTGCTGCCTATACAGCTGTTGGTCATTGAATTGATGCATGAGGACTTATAATGTGTGAGTCGCAGTTAATATCTGCATGTGTGAAATAATATAATGTATTTGTGAACATATTTTATCATGCTTGTGACTAATGACATAAATTTGATGCCATATGGAGTAGAGGCTGACATTTTTTCAGGAGTCCCATGGGTCACGTGATTCCCGTGGGATTCTCATGTGTGTGTGTGTGTGTGTGGCTATGGGCCAAAACAGAGAGTTGAGCGTAAGAGAAAGACATGGAACTTGTTCCTAAACCAAACACCACGACCCCTGTGTGGGGATGTTTTGGATTTAAACCAAATGACAGAGGGCAGCCCAGTAATTTGGACGAGCCAGTGTGCCGGGTTTGTTCTAAAACCATCTCAACAAAAAGAGCGAATACGACCAACTTAACTGCTCACCTGCTACAACAGTAACATGCTGCTCTAACACTGATGCTTCAGTATTAATAATCTAATGATGCCATATATAATAGTATCAGTCAGAGGAACCAAACACTACTTCTACTGCAATACTTTAACTACATTTTTCTCTCTCAGAACTGGTTCTTATGACGTGTTGTCTGACCACATCAGAAATCAAATGTGTTTGTCATTCTGAACAGCATCAAGGTGGAGTGAATGTTAAAATAATTAGGCAATAAACATCAAAACACAACATTAGATGTCATATTTGGGTTTATATTCAACTAAGGTAGGCATTGTGTGATCCATGTACTATAGATATATATATATTTTTTTTTTTTACTGTACCTGAAACACAACACGGGAGTGGGATGGGACGGGAGTCATTCTTGTGGGATTGGGACGGGACAGGATTTTTTTTTTTTTTCCTTTTTCATGGGATTGGGACGGGATGGAATTATTTTTGTGGGAGTGGAATGGGACGGGACTGAAAATCCACTCCCGTGTCACCCTCTAATATGGAGCCACTACAGTAAGACAGGCTGTACTGTACCATATAGCAGAATACGCTGACACCCTGACATCTTAATGTTATAAAACACATCTTCTCAAAACAGTTGAAACATATAATACCTGAAATGGTCTTTACACTTAACAAAATCCTCTTCTCTAAAATTGGACCTGAGATCAACTATCGTTCACATGCAGGGGAAGTAACATATCACAGCAGAAAAAGGAAGTACAAGAACAGAAGTGTGGTATATGTGTCTGTTACTCTACTAAACATGAATGATATGAGTTTGTATACAAAATGAAGCGTAATTAAAATGTATGATTCTAAATGCTATTTACACTGAACATAGACAGTGTCTACTAAGTGTATTGAGACAAAAAAAGTACAGTCAAGTTAGGAAATGGGGAAATTAGGGAAATCACAGAGGAATATTACTACCAGATGTATGACTACTGCTACTGAATGTCCTTACCCATTTCTTTTGATGCTGTATTATCAGAGTTGGGTGGATTTCCAGTTTAGCCAGCTCAAACCAGTTTGATTTTATGCAAACAAACTGAAGTGACATTTATTATTATGACACTTTCTGGCAAATTAAAGAATAGCCTACATCAGCAACCTGAGCTGATGATGTCACAGCACCAGATCCATATCATCTTGTATTAGAAATAACATGAAAACGTGATTAATATCACACTGACTTGCAGCCAATGAACTTCCCACATGCATTGCACTTTGCCTTGCTGTCTTCTTTACGAAGTGAAACCAAACTTTTGACCGTTTTCCACAGTCCATCTTTCGCACTGCGACTGCTACTATGAGATGTTAGTCATGCAAATGAGCTCTCCAGCTTGCTGTATTGAAATGTGATATAACAGTTTCTGACCCCTGGCAGATGAAATAAGGTCCTGGAAGGTAGCCACATGAGCCACAGCCTATGTAGCCTTTGATTGCACTAATTTATTTTTATGTCATGTTTGGTAACCAATAATAGAACTGATTTCTGTCCATGTCACACTGCTGTGCCTTTCTATTTTCATCTCTCTTTTGTGTTTCCATTACTGTCAGGTTTGCAGTTAGGTTATTGTACATTGACTACATGTGTCAAATTTTGCAGCTTACTATGCCGTCATACTGCAATGCTCCTTGTACAGTGACGACACATCTGTTAATAATGTTCTTCTGGGCACATTTTGATTGTCTTAATATTCTGCAAAACTAAATAATGCTGCAGTTCCTTCCTCAACACATTTTTTTAATGCTGTCCTGTATGCAGCTTTTTAACCTATCATCATGATACCACAGCTGACTCTTTTCACAGATGGCTGATGTTAAACTGTGTCACAGTGGTAGGACAACAAAATGCTCATCAGTTGTGCCTGCTGCTGGCCAGAAAAACACATTGATCTACAGTACAGGCCAAAAGTTTGGACACACCTTCTCATTCAATGCGTTTTCTTTATTTTCATGACTATTTACATTGTAGATTCTCACTGAAGGCATCAAAACTATGAATGAACACATGTGGAGTTATGTACTTAACAAAAAAAGGTGAAATAACTGAAAACATGTTTTATATTCTAGTTTCTTCAAAATAGCCACCCTTTGCTCTGATTACTGCTTTGCACACTCTTGGCATTCTCTCCATGAGCTTCAAGAGGTAGTCACCTGAAATGGTTTCCACTTCACAGGTGTGCCTTATCAGGGTTAATTAGTGGAATTTCTTGCTTTATCAATGGGGTTGGGACCATCAGTTGTGTTGTGCAGAAGTCAGGTTAATACACAGCCGACAGCCCTATTGGACAACTGTTAAAATTCATATTATGGCAAGAACCAATCAGCTAACTAAAGAAAAACGAGTGGCCATCATTACTTTAAGAAATGAAGGTCAGTCAGTCCAGAAAATTGCAAAAACTTTAAATGTGTCCCCAAGTGGAGTCGCAAAAACCATCAAGCGCTACAACGAAACTGGCACACATGAGGACCGACCCAGGAAAGGAAGACCAAGAGTCACCTCTGCTTCTGAGGATAAGTTCATCCGAGTCACCAGCCTCAGAAATGGCAAGTTAACAGCAGCTCAGATCAGAGACCAGATGAATGCCACACAGAGTTCTAGCAGCAGACCCATCTCTAGAACAACTGTTAAGAGGAGACTGCGCCAATCAGGCCTTCATGGTCAAATAGCTGCTAGGAAACCACTGCTAAGGAGAGGCAACAAGCAGAAGAGATTTGTTTGGGCCAAGAAACACAAGGAATGGACATTAGACCAGTGGAAATCTGTGCTTTGGTCTGATGAGTCCAAATTTGAGATCTTTGGTTCCAACCGCCGTGTCTTTGTGAGACGCAGAAAAGGTGAATGGATGGATTCCACATGCCTGGTTCCCACTGTGAAGCATGGAGGAGGAGGTGTGATGGTGTGGGGGTGTTTTGCTGGTGACACTGTTGGGGATTTATTCAAAATTGAAGGCACACTGAACCAGCATGGCTACCACAGCATCCTGCAGCGACATGCCATCCCATCCGGTTTGCGTTTAGTTGGACGATCATTTATTTTTCAACAGGACAATGACCCCAAACACACCTCCAGGCTGTGTAAGGGCTATTTGACCAAGAAGGAGAGTGACGGAGTGCTGCGGCAGATGACCTGGCCTCCACAGTCACCGGACCTGAACCCAATCCAGATGGTTTGGGGTGAGCTGGACCGCAGAGTGAAGGCAAAGGGGCCAACAAGTGCTAAACACCTCTGGGAACTCCTTCAAGACTGTTGGAAAACTATTTCAGGTGACTACCTCTTGAAGCTCATGGAGAGAATGCCAAGAGTGTGCAAAGCAGTAATCAGAGCAAAGGGTGGCTATTTTGAAGAAACTAGAATATAAAACATGTTTTCAGTTATTTCACCTTTTTTTGTTAAGTACATAACTCCACATGTGTTCATTCATAGTTTTGATGCCTTCAGTGAAAATCTACAATGTAAATAGTCATGAAAATAAAGAAAACGCATTGAATGAGAAGGTGTGTCCAAACCTTTGGCCTGTACTGTATTTATTTATTTATCAGCTCTCACAACTTAATCACTTTGCAGCAGCAGAACAAAATGAGGAAGAACTTCATCATTTCAAACTGGTGTCTGCTGTCTACAGCTCTTTAAAGTTATATAGCCTATTTCAGAAAAAAAGTAGGAAATGTAGTCATGAAAGAGTGCTGTCTAATAGAAGAAAGTCTGTCTAAAGTCTTATAGAAGTAGTAACTGTGTTTCCTGTGGTTGTTTCCCAGCATGGACTTTGACGATGAAGACGGAGAGGGACCTAGCAAATTTTCAAGGTGAGAACACCAGAACTAGAACTTGTTCACAAAGATAACACAGTTCCTGTTTCAAGGTATCTGCGGGTGTGATAAAGTCATTCAAATGAACGTATTTAAGTTGCGGAATCTCTTTTTTTCCTGCACTTGATTAACAAATGATCCTGTAGTACAATATGAATGCACTTAAACAAACTGGAACTGTGGAAATTGATCCTAGCATAATATGTCTTAAAGAACCCTGCAGTTACCCTATGTTTGTTACATTGACTGTTGCATGGACACCTCCTGACATACTTTTTTCCCAACCATCAAAAATACAGTGCTGTGTTATGTATTCCTTTTTAAAGAGGCACTCAAGTCTTTCTTTGACACTGCATATCAGTCATCCTCTCACATTTAATTTATCTAAACTTGCTGTCCTTTTCTTCCTTCTCATATTGTGTAGTGTGTAAGTGTGCACTATGTACATAAAGTGCTTTATTTCGGTGCCGACAACATACACAGAGGATTTGTTTCTGCTAAGTTGAGGGGTGACAGTGGGGAGGAGGAGCTGCTCTCTGCTGACCACAGGAGGAACTGCACTCTTGATAATGGACAGGAGCATTACATGTATGATTCATTTGGCTACAGGAAAGCTCCATATTCACACTGTGAAAGGGTATGCCATTGTACAAACAGTTGTACATATGTTGTTCCAGTAAAATAGATCATTCACTGCTGTCTTCCATAGCCAGGAGTTTTAGTTCACCTTTCTTCTTGGTATGTGACTTACAGTGATGTACAGCTGCACAGAGACTAAATCATTGGCCCAAAGAGGTGACTCAATCCACAGTGTTTTTAGGGGTATTTGCAGGTGTTATGGTGCACTTTTTTAGGCTGTAACAACAGCAAAGTATGAAGACAGCTGAGAGGAGCACGTTCAGTAGGGACACAGGACACTCCAGTACACTGACAGTGTGGAAAAAAAAATCTACAGGATATCAAAAGTTACAGTTGATCTAAATTCTAACTCTGGTTCAGTAGAGTTCATGCTACAGTTTAGCACTATTTGCCTTTACTTAATCTACTCTTTTTTGTTTTGACTTCATCCCTTTTCAACAAGTGTCCCTGTATTGTAGTGGATGAGGCAAAGGAAAAAATATGGTTAATGGATGCTTAAAAATGAGCATTAAAACTTAAAAATTCTAAAATTACTGGATTCTAGTGTAACAGCATCAACACAGGTGTTACATGGTTCTATTTCCTTTTTTTCATGTTAACGTCAGCATTCTAGAGTAGCTGCAGATGATTGAGATGCTTTTTGGATAATCCTGTGAGCAGTGCATTACAGTAGTCTAGCGGACAGAAAATAGAAGCATGGATGAGTTTTTTGGTGTCCTTCTGGAATAAAAAGCACCTTACCTTTGCAGTAATTCTTAAATGATAAGAACATTTTTTTGTTGTTAATGTGGCTTTGAAAAGTGAGATCAGCAGCCATGATGACACCAAGGTTTCTGACCTGTGTGACACTTTCCAGAGACAGTTGTAACAATTTAAAATACATTTCCTGTCTGTAAGTGTTTGCCCCAATAACCAGAATTTCTGTCTTGTAACTGGTCAGTAGGCCTGGGCGATATGGTCTAAAAAAAAATCTCAGATTTTTTCACAACAAATACGATTCACGATTTAAATCGATTTTTCCCCCCTACTTAAAATCAATTTTCAGAAAAATATTAACGGCCTGGTAGCACGTACCTGTGGTCCAAAACATTCAGCATGTGAATAAACCCTGGCTTTTCCACGGTATAAATGGGCACCATATCTCTTGCAACATACATCGCGACTGCATCCGTGATCACTTTCCACTGGGCCCCTTTCTTATCATATTTCCCCTACCATTATATTGGCAGGGGCGACCCAGCCAGGTGAGCACACAAGAGCACGGCCCGTTCCCTTTCTTGGGAACGAGCTCTTTCCCGCTCGCTGCCGTGTTGTTTGTGTATCAAGTGCGCGGGGGGGATGGGTGAGCCCACTCTGAACTATGGGAGCTCAGCGGGGAGCGTCGGTGGCGGATGATAAAGAGAAACTTGATTTTCATTAAAACAAATTGACCTAAACTACACATTCGAATTAATCGATAAAATCAATTTATCGCCCAGCCCTACTGGTCACCTGTAAAAAACTACTTAACATCCAGTTATCACTATCCTTGATAAATTCTAATTGCGTGTCAATAGGGCTGAGATCATCAGGGGACAGGCAAATTTATAGTTGCATGTTATTATCGTAATTATGGTAACACGTGTTTTGTGATAAGCTGGCCTTGCAGCAACAAGCACAAATGAAAAAATAATGGGTCTAAAATTGATCCCTGGAGAACGCCACATGAGTGTAAAAATAAAAAGGAATTAAACTCCCAATCCCAACAAACAATCCAGTGCTTACCCAGATTGGCCAATCCACTTTGATCCAGAAAAACTAAGAAAGAGACTCTACCATTGTCACTTTTTTTCTTATGTCTTTAGTTTACCTGTTAAAGGGTTTTTTGGGGGGAGTTTTTCCTTATCCGCTGTGAGGGTCCAAAGGACAGAGAGACGTCGTATGCTGTAAAGCCCTCTCAGGCAAATTGTGATTTGTGATATTGGGCTTTATGAATAAAATTGATTGACTGATTGATAGTTACCTTGACCAAGGCTTATTCCGTACTATGGATGGGGTGAAAGCTGGGTTGGTAGAGATCCTATAATTTATTGATAGTCAGATGATCAATTGATTACTTGTGGACGACATTTTCAAAAATATTGCTTAGGATCAGGAGGTTAGAGATTGGGTTGTAACAAATAACAAATGAAACCTAAGTAATCCTGAGCCTTACTTACGTTGTAAAACCACGTTCAGTTGTGTTCAGTTGTACCGAGATGCCAGCAGTTATGTTTGGGAGTTAATGTAATAAGGTTTTATGGAGGCCTCAGCTCTGAAAATGAAACCATGATGTAAGACAATTCTAGTTTTGTAACCTGTCCTTACTCAGAGTAGAACAGAGTATTTTTTATCACTGCACCAGTTTCATCCTTTTTTGTTCAGTTTTGTTCATGTTCTTACCATCAATCTTTGGACCATCTGCTCTCATGCATTATTACATGACAATCACTGCATGTGATGAATATGCAATATGATATGTTTTTACCCGTATATATGTACATTGTATTACATGCTGTGCTCTCTCTTCTCTGTAGGTATGATGATGATCAGATTCCTGGTGGGGATAAGGAGAGATTCGCCAGGTAGGCCTAGCCAGCTTGGGCCATAGAGGATTTTCCATTAACTCAGGGGTCAACAGATGCCAACCTGTACACTACACACCTGGGGCTGTATTTACAAACATTCTGAGAATACTCTGATAGGGCTTTCACACTGGCAGGGCACCGGCACGGTTCTGGTTCCCGAGCCCAATTTTGAACCGGCCGGTGCGTTCAGACCGAAAAAATAATTGGTTTCAGAACCTGAAAAGTCAGTTCACAGTAGAACCAAAAAATAGTTGTTTTTTCCTTGCGAACCGTGACATCATACAGTAAGTGGGCATGTGACATTCTAGACTGTGAAGACCATAGATATCTATAAAAACATGAGCATATACTTTTTACATACCATTCGCCTTATATGTTATACGTATATGTTACTGGAGTAACAAAGCGAAAGCTTGCAGATAATCCATGCGGTCTGTCATTTTGCCGGCTGCTGTGTTTATTTCTGCTTGCCGCTATGTTTACTTCCACCTGAGTGACACGGAGTAATGTCCTCCCACTTTGGTTTCGCTTAAACTGGTGTGGACACGGGCTGGTTCGCCAGACAGCACCAAGGTTCTGAGACTCCAGAACGGAGCCAGAACCGGAACCAGAACCGTGCCGGTGCCCTGCCGGTGTGAAACCACTATCAGAGAGCTCCTAACTTAACCTAAAATCTTTTAGTCAGGAGTCCTTACTTAATAGCGATTTAGAAAAGTTCTCAGAGCAACTCCGAGTGAGGAAGGGACAGAAACTTTTATCTTAGTGAAGAGGCGTGGTTGTGATTGGTTGTCACAGATGCCCTTTTGTGAGCCTGCAAGGTGTGGACACCCAGTGGAAATGAAATGGACTGTGTGACAACATGAGACTGTGGAAATGTTGTCATTGTTAGTGTGATCACTCTGCTGATGGGAGGCTGAAACAGACCCAAGTCATCACTGCTACACTGTTGCATGTTTCCAGTTTTCCAAATATCTTAGTGTTGTGATCATTTATTTCTGGCATTATAACATTTGGTGGGAAATGTGAGCATATCTCTAATGAAATTGACCACATGCATTATCCCTGCGTGATCTAATTTGTGACATTTCATTCACTCACTGCCATGCAGTGTTTGGAGAATATTTCTCTGATCTCTGTGTTTCCACCATTTTCTCCTCTGATTAAAAAACTCTTAAGTCTCTTAAAAGTCCTCCTCCCTGCTCCTAACAGTTTTTCACCTTAAGAGCTCTTTTAAGGTCTAAGATGCTCTTTCTTTGCTTTACAAGGACTTAGTCTTAACTTTAAGACTAGGAGAAATTCTTAGAAAACATCACAATTCTAAGAATTTTCTTAGAATTTTGTCACTAGGAACAACTCTTAGTGCTAGGAAGCTTTGTGAATACGGCCCCTGTTCTGATCCCAACAAAGTGAAATACTAACAGCTGGTGCCAAAAAAATCAGGATAGGTGTTTGTATACCAATACATTAGGTCAATATTGGTATATTAGAAATAATGTATTAGCCTGTTAGCATTGACCATCCATATGAAAGTTCTTTTTATTAGCCTGGTAAGACCATCCTGATGACATTAGCTCAACATCCCATTTGGCTTTCTGTATCAGTCTAGTCCTACTGTGTTCCAACCACTGTCAATGAACTAGAGTACTCGCCTTGACAATAACAAAACATGTTACAAATATGTTGTTATGTTAGATGTAACAGTAGATCTAAAAATACAATTTATTTATATTTACCATTTGAATGTGATATGTACCTTGTTGGCAACAATCCCCATGAGGTTTTTAAGATACACAGGCACATTGCCGGCATTTTTTGCCATTTCTTATTGAGCAATAAGGCCTCTGGACTGCCTAATACCAGCTGGCAGCGTCCTTGTTGGCGTCCGAAGCATTGTGAGCACCAATCTGCATGGCTGTGATTCCCAGCTTTGAAGCCTCTTGTATCTTGATCTCAATTAGCGCAATTAGTGGTAAAATAACAATGAATATTGGATTTGTACTGGGGAACATCATCTTCATCAACAACAGAACAAGTTCATAAATCAAGCTTTTGTCAAATCAAGTCTTGAGAATGTCAAAAACATCTTTTCCTCCAAGAAACTCACCTTTTGCTGTGTTTACTAAATTTAGAGTTAGCGCTTGTTGCTTCGTGGGCCTCCATCACTATTCTGCCAGCTGCGGCCTGCATTTTACATCATCAACTGTGACAGTCCCTGATTGGCTGCTTACGTTTTCAACTATGGTGCAGATCCCTGATTGGCCTTGATTGGATTTTAATTTCTGGAAAGTGTTTGGGGCAGCAGTGGGGCCAGACTGGTACAGAGAGCAAAACAGAATGTTGAGCTCACATCATCGGGATAGTCTTACCAAGCTCGTGTTTTATGCCAGATGTCTGGCCACAGAAACCATTACACTGTGGTGGAGGTGCAGTTTACTCAACAGGTGTGCAGATGTCAGTTGGGCCGGGGAATAGAAATACTGATTGGTACGTTGCTTGACAATGTGCTAGCAACAAATCACATCACAGAAATGAAGCTCTTAAATCAATCATGTAACGGTCATTTAGGAACAGCCCATTTTTCAAAAGAGGCACAGCAGGTTGGTTGGGTTAGCTAAACTCACCAGATGATGTTTTCAGTTGTCACATAGACAGGAGTGGTGAGCACACCAGCACAGGAGATTTTGTGTTGGCACAGAAAATGACAGCTCCACAGTCCCAACAGCCTTAAATGTAATAAACAAGAACACAAAGACCTCTGGTGTGTTAACACATTGACCACTTAAAGCCCCCTTTTTTACCAAGTGGGTGAGTCCTGCCAAAATCTGCGTCAATAAAGCACAACAAAAATAACCATCCAAGGAAACATGCACAGTAAAAACACCAAAAATCAGACACAATCTTGGAATAAACAATGAGGCACTCAGAGAAAACCCCTAACAATAAACTGCAACATAACTGAGTAGTACATGAGTGAATAATTAAACATGCTAGACATGCAGTTTCTCAATTTAAATGGTGAAATACATTGTAGGTTCAGAACTGAGGGATCGCACAGATGAACATAACTGACCCACTACTGACCATATAAGCTATGTGGCTGTGAACATTTCACATTGCTTAGATATACAGATTTTCTTTTCAATTGTTGTATGATTAATTTATGTAAATAGATTTTCTGCTTGCCACTCAAACAATTGTTGATCCTGAGACTGCAATCTAAGAATTTTAAGTTTAAGGGAATCTTCAAGCTCAGCAGAAATATTGACTTACTATCACGATATATATAAATATCAACCGATATCAGAAATATACATTGTGGTATATATGTATATATTTTTTTGCCATATTGCCTAGTTGTATGGGCCAGCCTCTAAAACCTGCAGCTAAACCTGCTGAGTCCTTATACAACTAGAGAAGTGTTATTTAGATTTTTCCCCTGATGACAGTAACATTTAGAAAGAAACCTACTTTTGGGGCTTTTAATTTATTTATTTATTGTTGCAAGAAACTACCCAAAATAATAGATATTGGGACAGAAAAAGTACCTGCAACTTCAACCTCAGTAAAAGATTTTTGATTGCATATTAATGGGTCTGAAGGGGATACAGGTAGTTCATGTAATCTTACCACAAATACAGAATGCAGTAGGTTCCTCTAAAAGCCTTTTGTGGCCTAACTTTGTGGTTCCCTACTGCTGTCTTAAGGAAAGTTCCCTCAGTCAATGGAACATTACTCATAGAAGACCTTCCTGGCTTACCTGAGTCATTATAAGCACTTTTTTTTTTCCACTGAGGAAAACTCAAATAAGAAATACATCCCCAAATGAAAGAATGAGCAGTCAGCTAGTGGTTCCCAGTCTGTAGTCTCCAGCACCTAACTGCTCCTTTGTCTGTGTAGGGAGAACCACAGTGAGATTGAGAGACGCCGACGCAACAAAATGACCCAGTACATCACTGAGCTGTCAGACATGGTACCGACCTGCAGTGCCCTGGCCCGAAAACCTGATAAACTGACCATCCTGCGAATGGCTGTCTCCCATATGAAATCCATGAGGGGCACTGGCAACACGTCCACTGATGGGGCCTATAAGCCCTCCTTTCTCACTGAACAGGTACTGTATTGTCAGAGAGCCAGAGCTCTATCATACAGGACACAGAAACACCAAACATACCAAAACTCTTTGCACTGTTAATGGTTTTATTTTGTCACCACATTGAGTTTTGTAGTGAAAAATATTTTCATATCAAAGTAAAACTCATTTCTACAAATTCATTCACACATTATGATAGTGAAAATGCTCAGCTCGGGTGGCCTTCGGGAGAGCAAGATGAACATTTTCCATCATATCCAAAAGCACCTGGGACTCCCTACATGAATGTGGGGAAATGCTTACAATGCTCTACATTTTTACATGCATTACTGACATACTTCAAAAACCTGATCATAACAGAATAATAGTATGCATGTAGAATTATTCTGTGCATCAGGATAAGCGCTCGCACAATTTAGAAATTGTACATATAAAAACATTGTATCTGACTAATATACTGAACCTTTCACGATCTGCTCAGTGTTTGATTTTCTCCCCAGCTATTTTCTTTTTATGCCTCCACGCCAGCGATAGCTGTGGCTGGAGACATTGTGCTTTTGGATTGTCTGTCTGTCTGTCTGTCTGTCTGTCTGTCTGTACTGCAGTACATCTGTGTGTCTGTCCGTCCCATTCTCATGAACGTGACATCTCAAAAATGCCTCAACAGATTTTTTTCTTTTTTTTTTCAAATTTGGCACATCTATACACTTTGACTCAACAATGAACTGCTTAAGCCCTGCGATAGTCTGAGGACCTGTCCAGGGTGTACCCTGCCTCTTGCCCAGTGTCAGCAGGGATAGGATCCAGCCCCTGTGACCCCCAAAACGATAAGCAGTTACTGAAAATGAATGAATGAATGAACTGATTAGATTTTGGTAGCCAAAGGTCAACGTGACCTTGTATTTGTCTCATTCTAGTGAACACAAAGGCCCTCATTTATCAGACGAATGTACGGCAGAAAACTGTGTGCACGACCATTTCCACGCAAGGCTCGGCATTTATCAATTTGGATGTGAGCGGACGCTACAATCAAATCTTATGTCAGGTCTCATCTCGTGTACGCAAGTTTGAGTCAGTGTGGATTTGCGGTGCAGCACAGCAAAATCTGTCTGAGTCTGAAAATAATTATTAAACAAACCTCAAACTTGTCATCTAAGCATAAGCAGCCACATATTCAGTACATATTAAAAAAGGATTCCCAGAATGAATAAAACAAAACAAAATAAAATAAAATAGCCTATGTTCTTACTGATACTTAACTCTTTTTTTTAGAAAATAAAAAATATGATCTAAACATGATAACTATACTTTTAATAGATAGGCCTGTACATTATTATACTCTAAAACTTGACATATACCAGGGTTCAACGCTAAGGTTTTTTTCACTTGCCCGGTCGGACAAGTTGGTCAGAGATCTACTTGCCCGAAGTCAGTTTTTACTTGCCCTATAAAAATTGTTTAATTTAAGCGGCTATCGATTAACAAAGACTGCAGTTATTTTTATGTTATGTAATCTTTATTCACACTGTATTTATTAATTAAAACAACATATGTCATGTATTGTAGCTTAATTCCTACACAAAAATGACAGTGTCAGGGCTTAAAGTGAAAAATTTGTCAATCGTTCTCCGTCTATAATTTTGCGCCCTACTTGAGCCATGCCCACCTCTATTTATTTTTCACCCCTCTCTCCAGTTCTGCTGTATTAACACCGGGTTTAATATACTTTGCTTCCATCTCTCTGCCCTGCTCTACTCTACTTCAGCGCTACTAAGCTCTCTCTCTATTCTACCAGTAGACTACCACATCCACCTGTTGCACAAAACACACACAGCAGTGTTTCCCCTAGGATGGAGTTGTAGCAGCGGAGGTGAAGCACACGCATGAAAAGTCATTTTCACATGCGTGAAACTTTTTTGTATGCTTGCAAAGCACAGCCTGTTGGGATGTTTCTATGTATCTACTGGCACCAGAAGGGCTCTTTAGGACTAAGTACATACAGTACATGTGTGCACAGTATGAGCAGGTGAAATGTCTGTCTAGCTTACATATGAGGTGTCTCAAGATTTAGGAACATACAATTTTATTGAATATAATAAAGTAAAAAGTCACTTGACATGCTGTTTTGTGCTATGACCTATTTAAGTGTTGGAAGTTGTTATTTACGTGAGAACGCCTGAATGCAACACAAGCTCAGCATGAGTGCCGCGCTGAGCTGCTGTGCGAGCAGCGTGTTTGTCTGTGCATAAGTCTGTTGATGGTTATTTACACACTGTCCATAACAATTACTTTGTCAGCTGACAAACTGCACCGGGCTCGGGGTCAGGTTTGGTCAGGAAAATGCGGCCCGAGCCGCTTTAGCGTGCTCACCTGTGTGTGTGGTGGAACTCTGCCGTGCGCGATACAGAGAGCAGAGGAGAACTGTTAACGCGTGACCATGTAGAGACAGAAATGACACGATGACATAACACCATTAATAGTATATTGTTATGTTATTATATGAAGAGTCCGTCACGCAAAATAATATCAATGGGGGCTGTGGGCAGGACATTGTTCCACAGCTGTGCCTGTGACTTCAGGCAGAGAGACCGCTGCATCAGAGCCGAAGAGCACATTTTAAAATACATTTATTTTATCAATTAGTTACTAACTTTTACTATTTTTAGCAACTTGCCCGATCGGGCAAGTGAGTTGTTAGTTTACATGCCCGACCGTGAGTTTTACTTGCCCCGGGCAATCGGGCAATCCTTATTGTTGAGCCCTGTATACAAACAGAAATCTGTGTTTGCAAAAGAACTCAATGGCAAAATTCTCTGTTTGTTTTTGGTGTTTTCGATCAAAGCCTGGGTGTGACACAATTTCAAGCAATCAAAAGCATCTGGTAAGATATGTCCACTGTGGTTGGTTAGATTTATATCCACTCCCCTATTTAAACAAGAGCTTTGACAGTTATCAGATCTCGACAATGGCAGATTTGCTTGTGTTGCAACAGTGGTACGCGGGTGTGAGACGTGAGCGAGTTTTCAGGGACCGCATGGATTGCCTCATGGAGAGTGATGATTGGCTTATTAGTCACTTTCGGCTCCCAAGGCATGTGATCATTGCTTTATGCCACAATTTAGAAGCCCGCTTAAAGAGGGAAACCAGAAGGTCAAATGCCTTACCTGCGCCAGTGCAGGTGCTCGCCACGCTGGGGTTTTTTTTTGGACACCGGGACCTTTCAGTGGGAGATCAGGGACAGGGCTGGGGTCTCCCAGCCAACTATCAGCAGGACGATGCCAGCAGTGTTGGCAGCAATCAAGTCCTCTGCAGTGACGATTGCTGGTCTTGGCCCAGCACGAGAGGTGGAGGGCATGCGCTCACCCTCGGTTGCCTGGCTCGGTGGGTCTGGCTCAGTGGGACTGCGCTAGGGAGAAGACCTGGACGCATGCCGCTGGTGCCTGGCTCTGAAACAGCATTTAAAAGAAACAATAAAAATGTGTACCTGTGTAACATGTGTAAGCCTATTTCTTTGGACAATAGTGTACTGTCAGGGTTAAATTAACTGTCCGATTATACAATGCAAACAAAAGAAAGGCTGTTAGTTACCATTCTGCTCTAGCTGCAACACAAGTGCGTCTGTGTCTCCACCACCACCACCACTTATGCCAGAGATAGATTCTGACCCGATTAGTGAGGAGATTGTTTCCTTGGTCCCCGTCAGGGTCAGGCTGGGGTCTGGTTGGCCTCCTCCAGTCTGCGTGCTGTTGTGCCTAAGTGCAGCAACACACTTTTTTTTGTTTTTTTATGGCCATTTTGCCTTTAATGGACAGGACAGGTAAGCGTGAAAGGGGGAGAGAGAGGGGGGATGACATGCAGCAAAGGGCCACAGGCTGGATTCGAACCCGGGCCGCTGCGGCAACAGCCTTGTACATGGGGCGCCTGCTCTACCACTAAGCCACTGACGCCCCTGCAACACACTTTTTTGTTGCCATCTTTAAGTCTGACCACTTTTTCTTGACCTAATCGTAAAGAATTGTGACTTGATCAACTACCAGGCATAGGCTATTGGGCTATGGATGTATATAAGATTATTTTTTTTATTATCATCATCATTAGTCATGGGCTACTTATTGAGAATTTTATTCAAACCTCAGCCGGAGTCCATTTGTCACTGTTGACTGACCGTGATCTTCTTCCAGACAGCATTTTTATGGGCTCCTTTAATGCCAGTTTTTAAACTTCTAAAAAGCACGTCTTTATTTACCTCCACCTCAGACGTGAGGGTGTCAATTTCCAGCTCGGAAAAGTTTCTCTTCTTTGCAATATTTCTTCTCTCCATGTTGTGACCTCAAAGGGCGAGGCCTCCGAACCATGAATATTTAAGGCCGTGACATGCTAATGACGATCGATTTCAGCCACCGCATTTTTTAAGGCCTGATCATTCGTACGCTGGGATTGATCAGATACGAACATTTCATACATCACACATGTGTCTTATCATAAGATGAATCCTGCACTCAGATCTGCACCCGTTTCCACCTAAGATTGATAAATGAGGGCCAATATCTCCAGAACACCTTAAGGAAATTTCTTCAATTGTTAGACGAACGTCCACCCAGACTGAAGAATAAACTGGTCACAATTGTGTGGTTGAAGGTCAAAGGTCAAGGTCAGTGTGACCTCAAAAATTTGTTTTTGGCCATAACTCAGGAATTCTTACACTAATTATGACAAAATATCACAGAAAATTCTAATAGGATAAAACAATGAAGTGATGAAATTTTGTACCTGAAAGGTCAGAGGTTAACTTCACTGTGACATCGTAATGTCTGGATATAAACTGTAAGAGAAACTTGACTGGTGCATTGAGGCATTGTAGTTTTAAAGATGCTTAGGTGTTTTTGAGTTGAAGAAGGCCCTGTGCCCCTTCAGCGCTACCAGACTCTTACCCTTTTTTGTAATCATGGCTAAGTAGCAAATGTAATACAACATACAGGTCTATTATAAATAAGCTACCCCCCACATTTTAACTCTGCCTCTTAATTTGAGTGGAATGCAAAAATATATAACACTTACTCCCCCTTATAGTCCAGATCCATAACACAATTTAAGTTTAGTTCATTAATGAACATGTCTTTGATCTTCGTGTGTGTGTGTGTGTGTGTGTGTGTTTGTTTGTTTGTTTGTGTTCTCATGTTCCTTTCTGCTCCCTGTAGGAACTGAAGCATCTGATTCTGGAGGCGGCAGATGGCTTTCTGTTTGTGGTTGCTGCAGAGACGGGACGGGTGATCTATGTGTCGGATTCAGTGACGCCCGTGCTGAACCATCCCCAGTCAGAGTGGTTTGGCAGCACCCTGTATGAACAGGTCCACCCTGACGATGTGGACAAGCTCAGGGAACAGCTCAGTACTTCAGAAAACTCCATGACAGGTACAGAAAGTACTGTCACCAAAAATTCTCTTTCAGTTGAAGGTTTCTTTTTTTTTTTTTGCTTTTGTTAATCATTGATTTGCAGAATATCTGACAAGAGCAGGTGGGAGTCCTCATAACCACCTGTCCCACACAACATGCAGATATAGGTACTTCAGTTTAGACAGCCACTGTGCTAACTTTTTTTCACAAATAATACCCAGCTCTTTCTCCTGTTGTCAAACACAGCCAGTTGCTTAGAGTATTCCTATACCTGGCTTCATTATCTATCTGTCCTGCTGTTGATTGTTGATCTGTCTGCTTGTGTGTTAGAACCTTTGTTAAGTTATTCTGCTATTTTGTGACATTATGTCACATTTCATGAAGTTAACTTTGATTAACCATACTCTAGTGCCAGCAACAGTTCAGAATCAGACCAGACTGGGACTGGGGATGTTCTTGAATGCATAGGCAGCTCATGAAACAATGGGCCCCTGGGCCCAGACATGTAGAAGGAAAACCTTATAAATGAATCGATCTTATGCGATGCATTTTTTTCCTGGCTTTGCCTTGTGCAAGATCATCCATGATATCACCAAGGTCCAATGTGTTTGTCAGTTTGCTCTCATTTGCCATGAGAGAAAGAGCCTTCTGGTGTTTTTGCATCAACTTTGTCCTCAGTTCATTTTTAATCCTGGAGAAGAGAGAGAATGACCGCTCACCTAAGCAGTGACTGACGAGCAGAGTCAGAGATAACCGCAGCGCGACACAAACATCTGGAAACATAGTTTGCAGGTCATTATCTGGGATTATTCAGAGCAGCCCTTTTGGACTTGAATCATCCTTCAGGCTTAATAAATGGTCGTAGTTGGATTAGTTAATCGCCTAAGGTCAGGTGCTGTGTGCTACTAGCTTACAAGAGTGTGAAGGCAGGTTGCCTCTGAGGTTGCTAAGCAACCTTATCAAGCACTGTATCATAGCCTATTTCCATGAAATCCTAAGTTCAGAGCTGATCTTCTTCTAGGCGCTATTTGTGTGTAGCTCTGGTAGCTCTGTACTAAATGATCAACTTCATATTCATATTTATCACAGAGATGGCACAGCAGATTCTAGTCTCTGCTTGAAGGCCTGAACGTGTCCTTCATTCGATTCCACAGTTTGGTCTTGATCAAATTCATCTCTGAGAACATGTATTCCACAGCTGCGTTGCTGTATGACAATGCCAGAAGTGAGAGAGTGAATGATCCAAGTTCAGCAAAGTCCTTGTCACCGGCAGCATCCTTGTGATTTCTCACTTCAGTCCAGAGCTGTCTGGTTTTTCAGTCTTCTGTATTCTTCCAGTGAAGCGTGTCTAGCACTCTCCACTGTGGATCAAGCTTTCTGATGTCTCCTGTGTACAGTCAGAGACATGACAGAGATGCAGGCTGGGTTTTTTTCACTGAGCCCCGTAGATGGGCTCAAGGCCCTGTTGGTTGGCAGAAGTTATTTCATTTGCTTCGCAGATTCAAGCAGTTATTCTTTTAAGTTTTTAACGAAGTCTGCTGCTGGTGCGGCGAAATATGTGTTCTCAAGCTTCATCTGGAACTGAATTCCATAATCAACCATGGAGAGAGGCAGCTGGTTGGTTTCAATGGCTCTGCCAAAGTCCATGATCTCTGACCACCTTGAGCTGTCCACAACCACAGTGCTGATTAGGCTCAGACCAAACTGGAAATCCATCGGTTAAGGAAAAAAAAAAAAAAAAATTCTTCCTTTACCTCTGGAGGCACTGCCCGGAGTTTTTCGACTAATGGAAGTGCAGGGGTAAGTTGTGCTGTTGTCCATGTTTTTCACGTTGATGAGACAGCATTTTGGGAGGAGTGGTCGCCATGGATGCGGAGCTTGCTGTTTCTGTATGTACACATTTTCTGGGGACACCTGCATGTCTCGGCCCCGCCCCCTTCACTGTGATTGGCTAAAATGCAGCATCATTCAACCTCAAAGTCCCCCCAATGCATCTTTTTGACACAGCTTTAATCCTTGTAAAAAATAAACCAAAACTGAAAATGCAAAATTGCCAATTCAGAATTGACTTGGCATATCAACCATTTAAACTAATGATACCAGCAAAAGTAGACACCAGACATGGGGACTCAAGTTTGAGACTTCATTTGAGACTCAGTCTCAAAAGACTTGAGACTACACTTGGACTCAAGGTTTGGGACTCTTGAACAATCTTTATTTTATATTTTGGTGCCTAAATCACAAATTAAGGCAACCACAGCCAGTCACTCTACTGCCGCTTTCTCTAGCTCCTTTTACACTGCATCTTCAAGGCAGGAATGTCACACTGTTATTCTCCCTCACAGTTCTGTATAAAAGGTACAGTTGTGGAAATGGGGGAAGAGAGTTGTCTTGCCTTTAAGGTGGCATCAGAGGTATAGTAACAGCACTGCAGTGCTGTCTGTATAAAGGGGAAAGCCAGCAGGATGAGATCATGTGCAGCACAGGTGTGGCGTTTTGACAACATGTTATCCGTGCAACCCAACACGGGAGATTAAAAAAGCAGCTGATAGCAGTCAGCAGCTAATTCAAAGAACAGTGGTCAAAATTGTCCGCAAACTAAGAAAACAAAGAGGGAGCTCCTTACCCTCCAAGCAGAGTAGAGATCATTTGCCATATAACAGAGATGGTAAATGATTATAAACAAACCAAACAACAAATCATTGCTGGTACTATATGTTTATAGATAAGGAGTGCTAATAATACAGTACATATTTTGAGTTGGGTGGGTTGCAGTAGTTAGCACTCTAGCACTCTCGCGTCACTCTCACGTCACTCTCGCCTCACTCTCGCCTCACTCTTTCCATGTCAGCATGGGATTTCTCAATCCAAACACATGCAGGTTAGGTTAATTGGTGAATCTAAATTGCCTATAGGTGTGAATGTGAGTGAGAATGGTTGTCAGCCCTGTCATAGTCTGACAGCCTGTCCAGGGTGTACCCTGCCACTCGCCCAGTGACAGCTGGAATAGACTTCAACACACCCACGAGCCTGTACCAGGATAATTAGGGACCTTGGCCGATTTTATCAAAAATTTGGTAAAATGAAAACATTAACCCCTGAAGTGCCAAAGTGGGCTCTCTAGCGCCACCTAGACACACTAAAATGGCCGCTGCGGCCCGTAGGAATGGCAAAGAAATATCAAACCAAAACTGGCTTGTTCCTCTCTTCAAGACCTACAAATCACTGCTGACACTCCTGACCTAAATCCAACAGGAAGTGAGCTATTTGCCCTTTAAAGTAAGATTTCGCCTCAAAAATGCTCTTTTTCAAAAAAAGACCATCTGCCTGGTCTCACAGCTTGTCTTTCCCTCTGCAGCATGCAACTCATTAATCGTCATGACAACACCTTCACTCTCACAGACCTCTGTGTGTGTGTGTGTGTGTGTGTGTGTCTCACAATCTTTAAAGGACAGATTGCAGCTGCAGAATCTTCATTTTAAACAGCATCTACACATATATCTTATAGTACTTATAGTACTGTTGCTACTTTTGTAATTATGACTGTTAGATACATATTATAACGTACTGTGATATTAGGGCTGGGCAATATGACCAAAATATCACGATATAAGTAATTTCATATCCCGATAACGATACATATCACGATATAGGTCATTTCATATCCTGGTAACGATACATATCACGATATAGCACATTTTAATCCAACGATAAAAAGTTGCTATATACCGACTCATTTTAAAGAAGATGAGAGAAAAAGAGAGAGAGAGAGAGAGCGAGCAGCTGTGGTCGAGCAAGCTAGAGAGTGAGTGAAGAGCGGGAGCGCTGGTAGTGAGAAAGCTGGTGAATCAGATCAATAAAACGTTATTTTCTGATTGTTTCACGGCGGTTAGGTTCTAAAGCACAAACACGCCCACACACCTCCGCTCAACACTGAGTCTGTACTCGGCACCACCTGATTTGGTCTGAATAAGTCGTTGCTTGTCTGCTCTTTCTCAGCGTTGCGGGGCTCAGCCAGCGCAGCAGAGACAGACTGCAGTGGAGTTATATAAACTCGTTATGTTGTAAAAGCTTCGCGAATTCAAAAACCAAGAAGAGCAATTTATCAATGTGATCCATGCAAAAGATGGACAGACTCCAAATGATGAAAAATATTGCCGTAAAAAGTGTAATTTGCATCACAACGATATAAATGATAGAGCAAAATATGAAACAATAGACATTTTTCTCTTTCACATGATATATATCGTCATATCGCACAGCCCTATGTGATATTAAGTCCCTCTATTGCCAAAAATGACAAATGGCCGGCAGCAAATTATATAAACACTCATTACAAGCAATCAAAGGCTTGAGACTTGACTTAGACCATGGCTTAAAGTCTTGAGACTTGACTTAGACTATAGCTTAAAGTCTCAAGACTGGACTTGAGCTGAAAGACTAGGGACCTGACTTGGACTTGAGCTTGAAGACTTGAGACCTGAGTTAGAGTCTTGCTGGAAGACTTGAGACTTGATTTGGACTCTAGCTTAAAGACTTGAGACTTGACTTGGACATGAGCTCAAAGACTTAAGACTTGACTTGGACTCTAGCTCTGAAATGCAGGCACAACAACATGTAATAAAGTTTGGTCAGTAGTGTTTTCACCAGGAGTTGTGGACCCACAGGTAACTTAACATTGAACCTGTTTAACCCAGGTACAAACGGGTAAGACACTCAAGACTGACAACCACACCACTAAGTACAAAAATATATGTTTGTCTTTGTTTCATAAATCCCAATATTTATAGAAGTCCTGACTTGAGGTTGGCTATGGCAAGGCAGGGTGAGCCTACGGTTTTACCTGGCCAAGAAACAATGCCAGCGGGCTGACTCTCTTTTGTATTATTAACAGTTTTATTGTTATTTCTTTGTTTCAGATTTAACGCACATTCAACAAGGGAAAATCAGATTGGAAAGGCACAAGAATAGAAAATAAACAACACAAAACAAAAAGTACTAGGCAAACAGTAATCAAAAAAAGCAATGGGGTGATAATTCAAGGGTGACATTCATCTAGCATATGTAACATACATCGGATCTCATATATCCATTGAGTACAAGCCTTTTAAATTGAGGGCTGCTGTTTTAAAAGTGTACAGACTGTCCCAGTGGTCTTCCAGCCCCTTATCAAAGTCTTTTAACAGGCAGGCTGTGAAATGTTTAGTAAGTCCAGGTATACCTTCAGCCAAGAGTCCCTTGTGAAACAGACTGCTTTACACTCCTTCCACTTTAGAAGAATTAGTCTCTTAGTAGATAAGCAACCCAGTGTCCATTGGCACTTGACAGTTACTCCAACATTATTGTCAAACTTCAGGTCCTGCAAGCACACTTTGGGGCACACTGGGAAATTGACATTGAAAAACTCTGATGTAGGAGATATGACTTCTAACTAGAGTGTTTTAACAGCTGAGTCCCAGAGCAAGTGGAATAAAAAAACCTTGGTTGCCACAATTATGCCAGTATAAATCTTGATGTTTGTCAGGCTGACTCTCTAATGTTATTCCCTACCTCTCTACTTACAGGGGACAATCAGCCTCTAATCCCAGCATTGGAACAGTTCCCCTGTCTAATTGTCTACACAGTAGCTGACACTAACAAATGGCAACACCACAACCAGCCCAAACAGAGCCAACAGGTTATGTTATGACCAATTTAATGTTACCTTTGCGTAACGTTACCTAACTTATGTTGTGGAGCATTATTTTCCAACCTCACAGAGGCACCTTCAAAGGTGGCTGTGGCTACACCAGGCTCAGGGAGATCAGGAAGATGTCTGCTTCTCAAGTGATTTGTCCTCCATGTTTAATGTACTCCATATTTTCTATCACTCATGGTACATGCTAATTCTACATTCACAAGGGTATTGTGTGTTTTAAGACACTGATGGTGAGAGTGACATTGAAAATGTGTAAGTGTCTGACAAGCTCATAGTGCCCACTAGAGGGCAACATTGCCTTGTTAATTGTCTTCCTCTGCATGATACTGTGGAAGCTCCACAGTAGCTTAGTGTCTGTCAGTCTGTCCATGTGACCTCAGAGGTCCTCTGAATCACAGTGTATACCCAGGAGAGCCACGCTATCCATACAACACAATAACCTCCATGTAGAGCTGTGAAAGATGAAATTACACACGCAAGCATGCACACATACACAAGTACGTACACAACCTTTGAAGTCCCTTTCTCAGAGGTCAGTTTCATTGAGTGGAAATAAAGCAGTATATTTTGGAGGCTCTTTCCACTGCTGCTGCTGCTGCTGCTGCTGCTGCTGCTGCTGCTGCCGCCGGTCACCATGTTCACTGCTCACTGGCCTTTGTTACAGATCTTTCAACCTCTGTAGCACCAGTGAGTGCTATGTGCAGAAATAGCAAACATACAGTCCTGATATCATGATGTCATTTTTCATTTACTTGGTTTGTTTCCTTCCCTGATAAAATTTTGCTTTATAATTTTAAGGGAGGGAAAAGCTGTGCAGGCCAGACTGATACAGAGAGCAAAACAGAATGTTGAAGTTCCGTCATCAGGATGGTCTCACCAGGCCACCAGTTGCCTACTGTATGAGACATACTGATTTTGAACTACCTGTGGGAAGAATGAACATGTAACAGTCTGTCTATTAGTGATTAAAAGCCCTGGTCTTGCTGTCGGCTTTTCTTTCATCATGTCTCTCCCCATGAACCCCAAATTGATCACAATGACTGTTAAATTTGTGAGTGCATGTGTGTGTGCATTTTTATTGCTTCTGAGCAGGTAGCAGGTGGCACCTTGTATCGTAGTGTCGGCCACAAGTGTGTGTGAATGGATGGATGGTATTTGTGTTGTCACCAAGATTAAAGTAGTGTCTTATAAATAATGTCCATTTACTATTTTTTCCTGCTTACATGTCCACAGATAAAACAAGGATCATAGACAAAATTGGTGTGTCTGTTTGTGTGTTTTTTGTCTCAGCCCATTAAGCACATACAAGGCCATTTGCTCCTCCCTTAGGTTTGCTAATCAAAATACAGATGGATATGAGAAGTTACTGTTTCTTGTAAATGAGTCTTTACCAGTCTACATGTTATCTCTGCCCTGTTTGTGTGTTAACAGGACGGATTCTGGACCTGAAGACAGGAACAGTGAAGAAGGAGGGACAGCAGTCCTCAATGAGGATGTGCATGGGCTCCCGACGGTCTTTCATCTGCCGCATGAGGTGTGTGTAGTGTGTGCCTAAGTGAGTGTGTTTGAATTTTTGTCCATAGACTTGGTGGAGGTGTTGTTTTCAAAACTGGGTTTGGCTTGACTAGGCTGTCTGCTGTTATATCATCTTGTGTTATTTAACTCAAGGCACTACATTTTCAAAACTTTTTTTCAAACTATTGCAGTATTTCAGTAATTTAACCTTAAAATGTGTTGTTTTTTTACACAAGAAATCCAGAAATATTTTGGTTAGGAATTAAACACCTTTTCAACAGTCATGGGCTTGCTTGGTTTGGCTTGGTTTGGTTTGGTTTGGTTTGGTTTGAGTCATCAGACCAGCACGGCAGGAATTTGTGTTTCCATCTCAGCAGGGCTACCCACTTGAAGGTGTGTCTTTAACTGATGACGGCTTGTCTTGGGTGATGATGTTTAAGCAGTGGGCTCATTCACAGCTAAAGTCCCCTGTTATTTTTGCCACATGTCTTTTTCCATCACACAGCTGAGCAGGAAGAAGAAGTTTACCTGTTGAGCTGTTTGCAGAGGTGCAGCAAGAGCCTGTTGTCTGCAGCTCTTTATGAACATCTCACAGTGACTGTTTCTGATATCACTCTTCCTTGTTGTTAGACTTATTGCTAGACATCAGAGATGGGGGACTCGAGTCACATGACTTGACTTGAGTCGCAAATATGATGACTTGAGACTTGCTTGATTAATGTTGATAAAAGACTTGACTTTGACTTTGTATTCATGACTTGACTTTGACTTGAGACAGATGACACGAAAGGACTTGGTTTTAATTCAATGTTAAAGGCATGCTAAGCACCGTTGGGAGGCACTTCTGTTTACGCTCAACAATGTTATCAAACACAACAGACTCGCATTTGCGACTAAAAATAGTTTTGTGCGAGCAAAAGAAATCATTCAGGAGCACGCTGTGTAAGTACAGATTTCAACCAGCAGCAGAAACTGGCGAATCCTGCCAGTTGTGTGTGCAGAAAAAAAGGTTAGCGTAGAGCCCTGTTTGAACTTGTTTTTAGCCTCATTGTAGCCTGTAGCTCTAACTGCCTCTCTGGGCACCGAATTCACGTGTGCGCACTTGTGCAAGACCATGAGACATGGGCACCGTGTTCATGTGTGTGTGCTTGCTTGAAGCGGCAACCTCCAGGGATGACAAGTGAAGCCAATGCGAAAGTGCCAAAAACTGCAATTTGTTGAATGGCCACTTGAGGCAGGCTCCAAAAGTGAATGTTTACAGCCTGGTACAAAAAACGGTTTTGGTCTCTACAGCTAATTTCCCCTTTCATGACAACTGTACGGGGGGGGGGGGGGGGGGGGCGTGAATTTTTTATAACTCATCCGTTTAAATTTTATTAAGGCTTAAAGTTGAGCATAATTAAGGGCGTGGTCACTTTGAGTGACAGGAGGTGCCGTCACGGGTGGCTGACTAGCCGCTGGCTGTCTGCTAGGCGTCATCTCAGTTAATTCGCAAGTCATTGAACCTGACCTCAGCCGTGTTTGCCTTTTGGATATTTTGTTTTGTGAGGGAGCTGGCACCAAGCGGGAGCATGAGCGGGAGCAGGCAACACCACAGGGCTAGCCAAAGTAGCCTAGCTTGTTAGCCTTAGCTAACTTAGCAGCTTTGAGCAAGGTTGGCATGTTTAAGCAACCAGGATTCATTTGGCCCGCCTCTTTGCCCATTTTTGATTGGCTGGGAGTTGGGCGGAGTCAGGCACTGCCAAAATGGTGATGGCCAGAGCCGCCTACTTTGAGCTTCAAACCTGTTCCTCAGAAACTTATGGGTGACGTCACGGTGACTACGTCCTTATTTATACAGTTATTTATATACAGTCTATGGCTTGCTTTCACTTGCTTGACCTGAGCAATGACTCGACTTGACTTGCTTGACTTATAGTAGGGACTTGACTTGCTTGATTCTCACCACAACTAACCTGGGACTTCCTCGAGACTTGAAGGTAAAGACTTGAGACTTGCTTGTGACTAGCACGTGTGACTTTCCCCCATGTCTGCTAGACATTGTTAGACTTGCCTTTATTGAAGAAATGCCACTAACAAAGTTCCACTTATTCAGTGAAGAACATGTCATTTCCTTTAGATTCTTCACAATAGAAGTCCCCTGTTATTTTTGTTATGTAAAAACTTTTATTGTGAAGCAGCAAAATAAGGAGATGTTGAGTTTTTGAGCAGCAGCTTCACACAACTTCTAATACAGCTGATAGCAAACAGTAAGATGAAGCAGACATCTGAAGTAAAAACAGGACGCAGGAGAGAAACTAAACCACAAAGATTCAGTTAGAAGCTACAAAAGTACTGAGAGCTGAAAACACAGAGACTTCTAAAAATGCCTTTCTCTCTGGTCTCCTGCAGACAGGGGTGAGTAGAGTCTCGTAACAGACATACTTGTTGGAGGGGGAGAGGCAGGTCGAAGGGGTTGGCTGTGGTTGGCAAGACGGCACCTTGAGGGTGGCCCGCCTGGCTTTTGGACCTACTCCGGAGATGGTCCATCTCTGGCGCAGCTCAGCGTGGCATGGCGCGAATGGAAATGCACATCAGTGCAGCATGGCTTGACTCTATACAGCCAAAACTGACAGTGGAAAAGGCTCATTAGTCCAGTCACACATTTTAGATGTCATAGGGTTACATCAGTATTAATTTCAGAAAGATTTGGTTTGTCAAAATGGCTGATATTGTCTTTCTAACTTTTATAATTCCTTCAGACTGATTTCATCTTGGTGACACTTGCAGAGAATATGAGTATATTTTAAAGTGGTCATTTTTTAGCAGTGTTAATTATGAATCATTGTGCCACTGATATTTTTATATAATGACTAATTATTATGAAGGTGTTGCTGAAATGATAAAACAAATGGAACATCTGATATAAGTCACATCTGCTTTATAACAGTAAATGGTAATAAAGTACCATGCAAGCAAGCTGAAATGGTGCTCGGTGGTGAACAGCAGGGGCTGGGGTAATGCGAAAGGCAGTCAGCAGTACATAGCTCACAAAGTGACAGCCATTAAATCTTTACAATGGCAGTTTTGTTTCTTTCGGCTGCTGCCTACACAGAACATTCAACATTCCTGCTGAGCTGTTTCTAATTAGCTTCACAGACACTTTTACAATAGTGTTTGATATGTGATTGATTGTGGTGTTCAGACTATTATTCCCACAATTATTCATAATATTCTGGCCTGTGCAGAACTCTCAGAATGAGTCAGAGGCAGAGGAGGAAACTGGATGATGCAACATTTTAGTCTGGAGGTTTAAACATGTGTCCTCTCACAGAGTCTGTGATAAAAACTTATCTTTCAGCTCGATCATGTGTGATGACTTGCCATCCAGCAGGAGACTATTGGTGAAGGTGTTAATCTGACACATTAAACGTTAGTCAAACCAGATAACGAAAAGATATCCTGGGTAAGCTGAACTGGCTTTGTAGTACAGGCTTTGGGATCAACGCACACAAATCTATCCAGGATCAGCAACACATTCTCACTCTGACTGTGTCACATATCAACGTTTGGTCATGGACTTTCCATGTTGAGATTTGACGTGCAAGGTACCCTGGGTGTGTTGGTTGTTGACGTTCTAGGATTCCGTGTCAACCTCAGCCTATTACATGCATTGTCTGTTTTTGAAGTACACTTCCTCTTTCACAGGAAATGTGCAGTATGCATAAAGTCTCGTTCAAAATAAATGCACTACGTAAGTACAACACCGTAAATTGACTGTTTTTTCCTTCAACAACCATCGCACATGGTTACGATTTTCCAGCATCGGTTTGGCGATACAATCTCACGGGAAGCTGCCTTAACTTAAGTTGTTGTCCTATCACCTTGTGATGCTGCTGGGCACCATTAAACAGTATCATGCTGACATGAAATAGACTCACAAGTCAGTCTTTAGACGCTTTGCTTAACTAAAGACTGATGACTTTCTCCCTGATTTAGTGTTTAGATGGACGGATACAATTTCAGAGTTTAAAAAAATTCCCTACTTTGCAGAACCAATAGTAAATCTGCAGGGCGGTCCTTCGGTGGCTTGCTGAACTCTTGTGCTTGTAAACATAGTCCCAGTAGAAACACGTGTAGCGATACAAAATGGCTCGCTCGCAGAAAACGGCATCAAAGTTAGTGGATGTTTGTCGCGTTTGCGGTGACACATTCTCGCCAACTAAAAGAAACAAACATAATCTTTTACAAGGCCATGACTCATCTGTCCGGCCGGACTATAGAGGGAATCGCCTTGTTGTTTACAAATACTTCCGGGTAGAAAACCAGCAGAGCTTTTAGCTATACATACATATATATATATATATATATGCACATATATATCACATTTTTCACATCACTGTATCACCGTTTAGACTAATCCAATGCTTGTAAAGTCTATAAACACGATTGTACAAACATTACTATTTCTTAGCCGTTAGCGGTGTCTGTAATAGGTAATAACTCATTAAACGGTCCGTGAAATTTTTTTTTTTCCCAGCGGATATCTTAGTTACAACATGATTGAGCTAGCAAAGCAGTGGTATTTATTCAGTTTTGGGAAATCACGATGTCTAGAAAGCATCAGTGGCTGCAGCTGACAGGGACAGCTAACACTAGCAGCAAAGCTAACATCAGGACGTCATCTGTTAAAAGCCTCCCATTGTCGGATACAACATGAAACTACTCCAGTTAGCTCAATCATGTTGTAACTAAGACATCCGCTGGAAAAAATATTTTCTTCACGGATGAGCACACGTTTGATAAAACGGAGTTAAATCTCTCTGCATCCATTTTCAAGCTCTCTGTGTGTTTGTTTCCTTGCGGACAAGAAAAGGGGGAGCGCACATTTCCGAGAAGGCGTGTCCTTTTAAAAAATGCAAGAGGCGTTGCTTTGTTGCCGGCCGTTTTCGCCAGTGTGTTAAACACACTTTAGAAAGGAGTGTCCCCAAACTATCAGAAGGCGGAGATGTCTTATTGTCTGGTGGCGAGACTAACGTGAAAGGACAGCTTTTTTCTTTGGTGTCTAAACCCAGAAGTCACTGACCATACAGTGTATGGTTTTGACAGCTTTGGAGTGAAACCCGGTGGGGATCATCATAGATTGATATGGATCATAATAACATGTTATCCAAGGTCAACATATAAGAATCTTTTTTCTTCTCGCTGCTCCTTTCCAATCATGGAGGTGTTGATTTGAAAATATAGAGTACATGTGCAAATTCTGTTGTCCACTTTCATGTGAGGAACAAACAAATAAACTAAACTAAATTAAACATGATAGTGTGGTGCTGGATCAACAGGAGCGCTACAATCTTGCAAGTAATTAATAAATAAATAAATAAAAAAGATAAATATAATTTTAAAAATAAATAAATAATAAAAGAAAAAAAAAGGAAAATGCGTTAATTGCAGGTATTTGTAACTGAAAATAGCTGTCATGGTAATGTAATAATATATCCTTTATCTTTGTTAGAGAACAATAATCTAACCCAAAGTTTCTCGTTAGCTTAGGCTACCTACTTAGCAAGCTTACACACTAACCCTGCAGCATTGTGTTCAGTATAAGTGAGGATTTTGTTCAATTGTACAAACTCAATTTGGAAAACATATCTTAGAAGAAGCACAAAGGAATTTTCAAGGAAGCACAGGAGCAGTACACTGATGATGTCAGAGGGCTGTGACTGGTTGATCGCAATGTTGCTCCCAGGAAAGTGATGTTGATTCAGGAACACGTCCGACTGGGCATAATTATGTTGTGCACATATTAATAGCAACCATTTCCCAAAATACTGCTGCTCACTAATTCCTTTCAGTGCGTTTGGGCCTTGAACCATAAGCCATGTGGCTTTCTGTCCTCTCCAGAGGTTGCTGGTTAAACGACTGATGTCTCAATACTTCATAGATAACTAGAATTTTGGATTCTAACAATCATTGTCATCTTGTGGACATCACTCCATCTCCACTCGATATATTTTGACCTTTTACAGACCCAGTTTCTTGCTAAATGTTTGTCTTTCCTTGTACTATGTCCGGATATCACAGTTTGCCCTGTAGCCCTCATTACTCATTGGCTACAAACGACATCAAAGCAGCTTTGACTTCTTCAAGGTCTTGGAGGAGGTCATGTTTAGTTTAACAAAATAACACACCTTTCCCATTTTCTTCCCGACATGCTGGCTGTAGACTTGTTTTGTCTGGATCTATCACAAAGGCCTGAGTCGCATGAGAGCCACAGTGTGTCGTGTTGTTAGGAATTTGTTGGACTGGCTTGTTCTTCTGTTCTGTTGCTATTCCAGGCTCTGCGTAATTCAAACAACATGCCGTTGGGACACTGAAAGAGACTGCAAGCAAACAGTGAAACGCAACCACGTCTGTGGCACGCATATAAACATGACAGAGAGGAACACAGTACATTTCAGGGAAGCCATTATTAGATCCAGGCAGGTTTATGTAACGTTTAGCCACGAGACTGGCCTTTCCACAGAAAAACACCCTCTGAATGAAAAACAGAGAAACACGTAGTGGCCTGAAGAAAATTCAACTGTAAGCAATGGCTGGCTTCACTGTTCAAACTTGTTTGACTTGGGGTTCGTTCTACACACTGAGGAGAGATAACATTTAATCAGGCCTCTTTCTGGCCATGCAACAAAAAGGACCTACTACCATGGCGAGTCATACTCAAAGTATGTTTCAAGCAAGATGTGGAGCAGAACTTAAAGTTACAGAGAGGGAACTGTTGCTGAGGACCTCATTTCAGTGTGTTATTTGGTGCTGCAACTGTCATCACAGTTATGCAAACGTGTTGAAATACAACTTGAACATTATTATAATTAGAAGCTGAAACGATTACTGTACGTTCGACCAGAAGCTTCCAAAGAGACAAAGTCTCTTGCGGATGCCCAAGAAACACAACTGTCAAAAATATTTGTGGCAGCTTTGGTCGATCTAGTCGCTCATCACGTGAATCATTTGAACATTCGATCGTGCTTGTCAATTTAAAGGAGCTGCAAAGCGGACTACTGGCTTGAAAGCAGAGTAGTTGCTGCTTGCTGTTGTCCAGTCAAAAAGCTCATAGTTGGCCAGCAAAAGTTATGTTTGGTCAATGAAAACAGAAAACGTATGTCAGCCCATTCAAACCAAGCAAGGAAGACTTGCATGCGACGTCGCAACATTAGCCTGCAATTCTCTCCTCTGTTACTAACATTACACACTTTAAAACTCACCAGACCAACCAACTACCTCCGTGACGTGGTCCCAACCCTCATTCTTTTTATTTTGGTCTCTGTAACTGAACAGCGACACATTATAAAGGACCGAGTGGGCACAAACGTAAGTAATAAACTTCTCGATATCCATTGTCGGAACAAGTGTACTGTAGGAACCAAAGTTACATGGCTTGCATTCCGACTGGTTCCAACCAGGTGGCCCAAGTCGCCCAAGTCACCAGGCTCTCATTGAAAATGAATGACTTCTGCCGCTTTGGAAGCTCCGGTCGCTGTTGGTATGAATGTACAGTTAGTCAATTAATCATCAGTAGGCAGAAAATTAATCAGTGACTAACAAGCTACGACTTATGGTTCTCAAAAGTTCTGACGGGCATATTTACTATTTGGTAGCATTTTATAAACAAAAAGATCAATCAAGAAAATAATCAGCAATTTAATTTAGATTAAAAATAATGGTTAGCTGCAGACCTGATTATAATAGAATTTAAAAAATCTGATGTGTACCTGCTGCTATGGACAGATTTATACACTGAGTCTCTGTATTGTGTCCACATGATAGCTGGTGGATTTGCAGAATGTTTTGGAGGAGCAGACAGAGCTGTGGCTCTGTGTTCTTCTTTGAAATAACTCTTTGATCCTTAAACTTGCTCTAACTTAATTCAGATTCTACTGCATAAGGAACGTGCAGTTGGTCATGCTCAAATTATGTTAAACTGTTTACTCTCCTCTGCTTGTGTGGTTACATATCCCAATCCAACTGTGACTGACTTAACCATTTCCTTCCATTTCAACAAACTAATAAAGGATGGTTATTTACTATTTATATAACTGCCCTACAGGCTGCTCTGATTAATTATTGTGAATGATTTGTCTTTTGGGTAAGTTTGAGATTCAAGTTTATGAGTGTATGCTCTTAGGATATTGGAATAGAAACTGGTATGTTTTAGTGTCTACATGATTAAACTTAATCCAGACACAGATTATATAGCCCATCCAACTAGTTGGTGATCAAAACAGATTGGTGATCAAAACTAAACTTTCATCTCCGAAAGAGACAACTCAGCTGAGTTCAGACTGTTTACTTACAGCACAGCTACACTCACCGATAACTGAGCCTCGTACCTGCCAGTCAAACACCAGCAACCCATACAGCTGATTATTTGCTGCTGAATTACAGCTCACGACAACAGCTGTTACTGCTACAGTGTTTTTGCTGGTTAGCGAAACATCCTGGCATAGACTATTTACTGGAGTTTACCAGGCTGTCGCTCATTGGAAGATAATTACAGGCACAGCTTTTCTCAGCTTTCAATGTCTGACAGTCCACCACTAACATTTTCGTCATGTTTTGTATTGTCAACTAAAATGAAACATAGATCTCGTCTTAGTTTTTATTATCAACATATTTTTTTAGCTTGTTATTGTCTCGTTTTCATCATGGAAAAAGGTTGTTGATGAAAAACTGTCATCATGGTTTTCGTCAAAGACATTAACACTGCAACACGAAATGAGTCAAATATCTCACAATTCATTGGATAACACATACATGTTGGATGTTACAAAGTCACTATGTGACCTATGCAATACCATACACGTCTCTGTATTGAGCTGGAAATCAGCGTTTGTGCATGTTTGCTGGGGTTTTGACCTTGATATAGAATAATTATTTTTCAACGGGGGGTCATGGAAGCAGTGTCAGTACATGTTGGTTGTATATGGGCTGTCTCCCACTGTGATTGGCAGCAACATGCTAGTATCATGTACCACTGGAATGTAATGTATGCTTTTGTCTTTATTTTGTGTTTGTGTGCAGGTGCGGTAGTGCTCCTCTGGATCACATCTCCTTAAACCGTCTGTCAAACATGAGGAAGAGATACAGGTATAAGAACTTCTTCTCTTGCCATGGTTGCGATCTGCAATAATATCTCTCTCCTTCAGCCTCACTCTCTGGGAGACATGTCCCTGTCAGGTTTCCTGTTTCAGTCTGTGACTGGGAGTTGACAGTTAGCAGATAAAAACATTTAGCGTGTGATATGTTAGGTTTCGGTCAGTCTTCTGGTTTGTCCCAAACTGCTAAAATTCTGATGAAAGATGAGAGGAGCTGATAAAAATGTTAATATGCTCATCTGGATTGCCTTCAGTCTTTGGCTTTGAAGACTTTGTTGCCTAGGTTTTTTTTCTCTCAGACAAAACAGTAGGCTGCCCTGATCATCCAGTTGGTAAAGATTTTAAGGGGCGGGTGCAGCCTGACAGGAAAATCTGCTTACAATATTCAAGCCTTAAAAGAATGACTTTACTCTTTAAACATGTTTTTTGGGAAATAGATAATTAAATCTGCCTTTTTTATGTACAGTCAAAAACGTAATCATAATATTGTCCTAAAAACATTAATAACAGTTTAAGTGGATGCTATATTAAGAATATTTTTCCTGCTTCACCTTGCTGTCAGAAAGCCCTTTCCTTTGGCACTGCATTTTCTTAACCTTAGATCTTCCATATTTCTACACAAAAGCCAAACTGTGCCCTACACTGTTGCTGCGTATCATTTACCTCAGAAGTTGGAGGTCAGAGCTGGGAATGACACTAAACCTGATTTGCTCACATTTCAGTACGTTCAGTAAGTCGGAAAACCAAGATGCTGTTAGTAATACCAGTTCAAACCAGTTAGCCACTGTTAGCAATACCAGTAAGTAAGAGTTCTTAACGCTGTATGCTGCACTTACTAACACTATAGCAACATGGTAGAGGAAGAGGAAGAAGAAGAAGAAGAAGAAGAAAAACAAGAACAAGAAGAAGACGAAGGAGGAGAAGAAGAAGAAGAAGAAGAAGAAAAAGATATACTTTATCTATCCCTGAAGGGAAATAAAATTTTTACTCTGTTGTCATATACACACAGGCCTGAAATACTCACACATGCCCAAACAGGTCCTATAAATACATTAAATGGAGAGATGTCAGACCATGGGGGCTGCTTTGGACAGGCTCCCCTACCAGTGGGGGGTTCAGTGCCTTGCTTGGGGGCACCTTGGCAGTGCCCAGGAGGTGAACTGTCACCTCCCCAGCCACCGGTCCACACTCTATATATGCTTGGGAGGAGGACTTGAGCTAGTGAGCCTCCGGTTCCCAGGCCAAGTCCCTATAGACTGAGCTACTGCTGCCCCCAGGTAAAAATTAGGTAAAATTGCACTAAATACCTACAAAGAAATGAAACCACTCACCGAACAACCAGTAAAGTGTGAAGTGCTGGTATCCTCTGATTTAGAAAGAAGTTGTATTGTGACCAAGTCCCACTCATAACAGCAGTAGCTATCTGGGTCCAGGAGCATGCAGTTGTCACTGTTAGCTTGTGCTCTTTCTGGGCTTCCAGTTTCCACAGTTTGTCCTCTTTTTTACTTTTTTTGCCAGATCAGTCTTCCTCCACAAAAGTTATTTTTCTCGATACTCTGGTTCATTGAGGTATCCCTTTGTCTCTACAGTGAACAGCATTTCATTTTGTTTCTGTCATAATCACTGTTTTTTTTTATTATGTTGTATATGTTGTGTCTTCCATAAACCCGTTGAAAGTCTAACGCAAACAGCTGACCTGTGGTGGAATACAGTGTGCAGTGCAGCAGCAGTGCTTTTGCTTAAGAATAAGGAAGTTCTAAGGTTGAGAAAAAGCAGTGGCAAGTGACAGCAAGGTAAAGCAATTAAAACATTCTCAGTATTGCATTCACTTAGGTCCTGTTTATACAACGATTATAACTGAAAACGGTAAACTTTAGTTGCATTTTGGCCGATCGTTTACACGACAGCAGCGTTTTGGGTGCCTGAAAATGTAGTCTCGCCACCAGACAATCAGAGATCTCCGCCTTCTGATAGTCTGGGGACACTCCTTTCTAAAGTGTGTTTAACACACCGGCGAAAACGGCCGGTAACAAAGCAACGCCTCTTGCATTTTTTAAAAGGACACGCCCTCCCGGAAATGTGCGCTCCCCCTTTTCTCGTCTGCAAGGAAACAAACACACAGAGAGCTTGAAAATGGATGCAGAGAGATTTAACTCCGTTTTATCAAACGTGTGCTCATCCGTGAAAAAAATATTTTTTCCAGCGGATGTCTTAGTTACGACATGATTGAGCTAACTGGAGTAGTTTCATGTTGTATCCGACAACGGGAGGCTTTTAACAGATGACGTCCTGATGTTGGTTTTGCTGCTGCTGTTAGCTGTCCCTGTCAGCTGCAGCCACTGATGCTTTCTAGACATTGTGATTTCCCAAAACTGAATAAATACCACACATAGCAACACAAAACTGCTTTGCTAGCTCAACCATGTTGTAACTAAGATATCCGCTGGAAACAAATATTTTTTTCACAGACCGTTTAATGAGTTATTACCTATTACAGACACCGCTAAGGGCTAACAGCTAATGGTTAGCCCAGCTAATCTACGATAACCATGTTATTGAAATAGTAATCTTTGTTCAGTCATTGTGTTTATAGACTTTACAAACATCAGATTGGTCTAAACGGTAATATAGTGACTTGAAAAATGTGATATATATATATATATATATATATATATATATATATATAGATATAGATATATATATATATATATATATATATAGCTAAACTCTGCTGGTTTTCTACCCGGAAGTATTTGTTAACAACAAGGTGATTCCCTCTATAGTCCGGCCAGACGGATGAGTCATGGCTTTGTAAAAGATTATATTTGTTTCTTTTAGTTGGTGAGAGTCGCCGCAAACGTGACAAACATCCACTAACTTTGATTTTGTACCGCTACATGTGTTTCTAGTCGGACTATGTTTACGAGCATAAGAGTTCAGCGAGCCACCGAAGGACCGCCCTGCAGATTTACTATTGGTTCTGCAAAGTAGGGAGTTTTTTTAAACTCTGAAATTGTATCCGCCCATCTAAACACAAAATCAGGGAGAAAGTCATCAGTCTTTTTATAAGCAAAGCGTCTAAAGACTGACTTGTGAGTCTACTGAAAATGCAACAATTTGAAAACGGGTTCCAGAGTGCAACTTTTTGGAAACAGCAGCATCTCCGTTGTCATGTAAACTTGCAATATGCAGTTCCTCTGAAAACGGAGACTTTTCGCACACGCGCATTACGGTTCCAGTCACTAGGCACGCGCGAGAAAGTTGACCGTCACAACGACAATGCCGAGCTCTGTTTGTGCTGCTCACCCTGTTGATTTGAAGTGAAGTGTAGATCTGTTACTGTAGCAACTCCACCTCGTCGTCCATCCAGACAAAGTTATCTGTGCATGCTTTCCCCAGTGTGTCTTCTTTGTTTTGGTTTGTAATCACCGCATTGTAGAGGAAGGCGCTTCAGCACAGGCACATGGCGTCATGTCGTGGTGTTGCTTTGCAAATTAACACTGCCATCCACTGGCCTGGCATGCATACTACAGCATTTCCAGTAGATTTTGCGTCTCCCTGTGAACGGGGATGGTTTCAATAACGTTGTCATATAAACGCAGATGTTTTTTAAAACGCAAAGGACAGACTTTTCCTTTTTTAGAGAAACCGTTGTCGTCTAAACAGGGCCTTAGACTGATATTGATTTTTTTAAGTAGGCCTTTTTTAAGTGGCTAAAACGTGTTTTGCTGCTAACCCCCATCACAGCAGTACATTGCTATATCTGTAGTGGTACTCCTGCATGCTTTTCCAAACTGAGCATGCTGACCACCATCTATTTTACACTGTCAGTTATCTCCAGAAAGTTACAATATTACAATTTTTTTTTTCATTACCAAAGAAAAACAAAATCAGGCTTTAAAAGGCAATTGAAATGTCACCTGACAGCCCAGAGGTAGAAAAGCCACATGTCAAAGACACACATAAGGAGTGCATATGGGCATACATGTACACACATATACACACTCACAGATAATGTTGATGAATTAGATTATTATTCTTGTTTTATTTTATTTTTACCTTATTTCACTCTATTGTTATCATATCTCTAATTATTGCTGCTATTGTTGTTGTTATTATTATTATAATTGGAAGTTTTGGGTTTTTTTTTTTCTTTTTGTTTTGTTTCGTCTTTCATTCTATGTGATTTTATGTGTGGACCCCAGGAAGATTAGCGGCTGCTGTGCAGCTGCTAATGGGGATCCAAATAAAATAAACAAAAAAAAAAAGTAACTGTAATATTTTACAGTAAATTACATTAGTACTGACTCACAGGCTTTTACTGTGATACTTAACTGTATTCAGATTTTTTTTGTGTGTGAAATTCATGTAGGTAAATATAGTAACTTTACAGGAACATACTGTTATATCACAGTAATGTAATGGGCTGTAACTGAGGTTACAGTTAAAATAGTAACTTTATAGGAACATACTGCTAAATCACAGGCATAACAGGCATGCAGGCATAACTCCCACAGTATACAGCTGCCATTTCACAACAAATTACTGTAAAAATGATACAGTAAGTTAGTGTGAATGTCATGCAACTAGCATTCTTGGAACCCATCGGCTGTATTCGGCGTCTGACTTCCGGCAGACGGCGATACAGCCTCTGGGGGCAGACCCCCGATTTTTTGGCATTCCGGTTTGATTTGGGCGGAGGAGGCGAATTTCCGTTTCTGACTTCCGTTTATATATAAGTTAATATGCTGAACCGTTGCAATGGATTCAGAGTTTGCAGTGACGCCAATTATGTTCCGCCTCGTTAGTTCACCGCACGGAGCGTTTAACCTGGCAACAACTGCAGCCAGCTCAAACGTGATTGATCAATATTACGTGGACTACAAACAGCCTAGCACCGGAAACCAGGGCTCCTCCGCTCTTCTTCCGGAGGCAAGATCTTCGGGGTTTGCCTACAGACTCTACATTCAATGAATGTAGAGCCTGTATATAGAGACTATGCAACTAGTAACCAGTAATTTACTGTAAATGCACAGTCAAATAATTTATAGTGTAGCTAATACACTGACTTTGGTCAAGTCCAAACTATCTGTTTGATTACACAAGGGGAAATTTAAATTATCATCTGTTATATACAAAGACAATGAAATTAATACAGTAAACCACAAAACACTGAATAAGTCAGTTTGTAAAGTGGATTCATCTCATGTCAGATCACTTTACATATAAAGAGGATAAAAAAGAAGACTTACCCTTGGTCAACCACAGTAATCATCAGACCATCAACCTTAACAAAATTTCAGTTTTCATCCAGACTAGGAGCTTTACAGTATTAAGAATATCCAGCAAAATGTTATACATACATACATACATACACATGAGCACATAGAAGTTAAGAGAGTGACAAAGTCTTATTATGCTGTGCTGCTAGACTGTGGAAAAAGAAATGTGTAAAATTCATCACTTGATATAATTATTTTGAACTGGCCATTGTTCAGTTCTCCACACCAGACGGGTGTACCTCACAGTCAGTACGTTTATATGCACACAGTAGTCAAGCTAAGCTCATAGCTCGGCTAATCAGTCAAGTTGGACTTCTCGTCTTGTGTGAGTATACATGCAGAAGAGAAAATACAATCTCTGACCAAGTACGTCTGACTCTGCCTGGATAGGTGGCGCTGTGTCCTTTTTAACATAGTGCGTATTGATCTAGTTCCGGTTGACCCCAAAGAGGAAGCAAACGACGAATGAGCATGAATGTTGTTTCCTCATCCGTCTAGAAGCGCATCTTCTGCTTCTCTTTGGCCATGGTGTCTGTTTGTTTTTCCAGGAGTTACTGCACTGCTGTATACTGAACTGCTACGTCATCTCCTTCTTCTTCCGAAAGCCTGCAAAAGAAAAAGTGGTGCATGCACAAAACGCTGAATCCGACTCTAGTCGGACTAAGTGGATACATGCAGTAATAGTTCGATTTTCAATCAAATTATCTAGCTGTGTGTTGTCTTGGCGACTTGTTTTAGTCGAGCTATGGATAGTCTAATTTTGGTCGGACTAAGCTGTTTACATGCATTTAAAAGTCAAGTTTCAATCGGACTAAGCCAATAATTTGATTTTCTCAAGCTGCGTGTAAATGTACTGAGTGAGATTAGTGTTTGAGTGAGGTATGTTGAGTCTAAAGGCAGAGTTTTCTGTCCCACAAAGGCGGCTGTCTTTTCACCTGGCAAGATTGCCATGGTAATTTATACTGCATAGCTTATCTGGTCAGGACCAGTTTTTGTTCTGTGTTCTTTCACTAGTCATCTCATTTGGAAATAACATTACTCTCTAGTCAATAGTCAATCTATGAGCGATACAGATTCTCAGCTGAGGGAATACATTTTAAAAGCACTTTATTCAACACGTTGAGCCTTAACTTAACATTAGTAATGCCACCTAACAAGCTGTGCAATAGCAGTGGTGATATATGTGTCATGTTGCATGGTTTGTTTGTTTGTTTGTTTGTTTGTTTTTGCCATGGCAACCTGTGACGCAGTGTTTATTTTATCACTAAGGTTGTTGTTGCTCTCAATGAACTAATGTACTGAATATGTTTGTAGTGTTTACTGGTCCATTTATGCATGCTGGCTCTAAAGTACAATCACAGGTAGCATACATTAACAGCTCACTATTCTGTTTACCAGATGAAATTTACTTACAGTGCTGATATATTACAGCAAATAGAAAACTGATTAGACAAATTATTAGTGTGTTTATCACAGATAATATTCAATCAATAAAATTAATTTCATTCTGATTTGTCGAAAAACTTGACTGATTTCCACATCTCCTCCATTATGGGACAGTGTCAGCATATACTTAGATCTTGAGTAAACCTTTAAATCTGTTCCATCAAGTTTAAAGAATGTGTAGCTGTCTGGTTAGAAATACACAGAGTGGTCAAATAGTTTTATTAACTTTTGAATTTACACAAGTAGTCATTTTCTGCCAGCATTCCTCTCTTTCCTTTCCAACAGTGTTGCTTTTGGTTGTAATTTCTTTTCATATTCTTCAGAGGCAGGAGCAGGCAGCAGGCAGTCGATCATTTTTAAGAGTCAAATGAGGTGCTAAACACGTCATCAATGTGCAGAGAAGAAGACAGCCTGAGTTACCTGTTATCTCTGACTGAGGCTTGATGGTTTGTCGAGCCAGCTCAGACAAATAGAGCCTGACTCTTTTGGACTGTCTTCTTGGTACAACCCTCAGATTCTGATATGCTCAGGTTATATGGTTTGAATATATACATAACAAATCCGGTAATTGGCAGTAATATTCAATTTAACAGAGACTTCTGAAACAAACCACAGCCACTTCCTGTTTGACCAAATACAGATATTTTACCCCTTTTTCATTTCAAAGTCATCAATTACTGTTGCCTAGTCAGTGATTTCAGCATCAGACACCGACGGCAAAAGCTACCCTTTGCAGCGGTATGATAAAATGCCTGGCAGTGTCATTTCATAATGCAGCTGGACGAAACCTTTCTCGGTGTTATAATATGCGATATGTGACTACTTGGGTTAAAAGCATGTTGAATATGACAAATACAGATAGTGGCTTTGCATTACACCCTTTTTGTGCAGTGGGTAAACGTTCTTGTATTGTAAAAGCAGATACTTGGAACAAAGAGTCTGCAGTCTTCAGTATTAAATGTCTGAGAGATCCTGCTCTGTTGTCTCTGAGTCCTTTCACAGCTGAGTGTCTAACATGCTGCTGTGTGTGTGTGTGTGTGTGTGTGTGTGTGTGTGTGTGTGTGTGTCTGTGTGTGTGTGTGTGTGTGTGTGTCTGTGTGTCTGTGATGGACAGGAATGGCCTTGGACCCTCAAAAGAAGGAGAGGCTCAGTACTCTGTGGTGCATTGCACAGGCTACATCAAAGCCTGGCCCCCTGCAGGTAAACTAACACATACACTATCCTGAACTGGGTGCTCTTGTCTCTATCCCTGCTTAACCCAAACTTCACCTCACTACACGAGTCCCTGGCCAGAATATGTGTAGCCTGGCCTAACTTAAAGCAGCTGTGGGCTCTGCACAGCTCTGGATCAGGAGCTAGATTCAAGCGCAGATCCACAAACAGCCTGTGTGGTTCTTGTATCCCATCCAGAGTGTGTAAGTGGAACATCAGGATTCAGAGCAGCTTCTGTGAAAGTCTGTGTTTTCTTGTGTGGTAAGATTATGGTCTATCCCACAAGCCTGTGCTCACATACAGTGCAAAGGAAAGATGTTTTGGGGGGCTTTTTGCCTTTTTATTGGATAGTTCAGCCAGAGATGGACAGGAAATGAGGGAGAGAAAGACCAGGTGAGCTAATGTCTCACAAAGCAAACATTTAGTAACTTTGTCTGAAAATGGCTACTGGAGAGTTTTTGCCGTCTGTCTTGTAGATGATGCATATTCCAGCTGATAGTACAGATATTTGCTGTATCAACAATCTTGTATGTGGAGTGTGTCCCACCTACCAGGGGCCTTCTGGGAAAAAAATCTGTCCACAAGACTTTTGTATTACAAAATATCTCCATCCACACTTGAATGCAAAAACAACCCCTGACACTCTGGGTGTTAGCTGTCTTTAGCAGTCTCTCCTCCTCACAAAGGCAGTAAAGTATACAGGCTAATCCAAAACAGCTACTGGAGATCTTATCAGCATTGATTCCCCTTTGATATAATGACGAAGGAGCTCACTCAAAGATACAAGTGATGCTTTGGCTATGCAAAAGCTTCTTCCACTCCTCAGTCAACAACAATCCCACTCTGGAAAGTGTTCCACCATCTGCTGTCTGACCAGGCCTGATCCAAAACTGACGTGTTGGACTACTTTAAACCACAGACACTGAGGTGGAGCAAATAACATAGGGCGCAGCAGAAACCTCTGTTCATCTGTGAAGTGTTGCAGAAATTTTAAGTTTAAGTGTAAAGTAACCACTAGGCCAAGCAGTACAAAAAAAAAGCATAAACAAAGCAGTAGTAAGCCATTGTTGTTATTGTTTGTGGAGCATGGTCATCACATAAAGCACTAATGGGCATGTGCAAATTGAGGTCATTATTTCCCAAACACACATTTCCACACAAATAAAAAGTAACCGAAAAAACGCAAATTTTTATAAAAAATCTCCATTAGAGTGACTTAAAGGCGCTGTATGTAAGAATGTGGCCAAAACGGTTACTACTGTGTCCGCCCCCCCTCCCCTATAGATTCGAGGTTGCTGGACAGCGGCACGCTGGAGACTGATTTGTTTGCCCACGGGCGGCTGCCGTGGCAGGGCCATGTCACCGCATCCATGATCTTCGGTTTTCCAGCGGACCGTTCGAGCAAGTCCAGCTTCTCTGCTGCTAACGCTGCTGCCGGGATACAGCGGAGGAGCCGGCTGCTAATGTTATGTACTGGGACACTGCTAATGCTGCTTGCCGTGCTGCTGTAGCTCAGTCGTAACTGTAACTGATGCTGAGACTCTACTTTGACTGCGTGACTGGTAGATGGCATTGGGTGGCGCAACAGGCGAAAACACAAATTCAAAACATAAACATGATTTGCGGACCGTAAAGTATTTTTTTATATACGAATATTCTGGCCGTATGATTGTTGTCGGTGAGATCAGTATGTTATATGAACATTATTCCTTAGTCTCTGTGACATATTAGGAGGATTTTATGACTATTTGCTTTAGATTTCTTACATACAGCTCCTTTAAGACTCTGCATGTGGATGAGAGACCAAAATGTAGAGGAAAATATCTGTTAACAAAAATATCAGACAGGGCTTAACTATCACCTCATGTTGTAAAATGCACCTGCAGGGCAACATTCCTCATATTTGTTAGGGAGTGAAACGGGAGTGGAAATTGCGGGTCTTCTTGCCTTACACAATGTGATCCCATCCACACCCTGAAGATACTAAAAAATCTATTTCTGGAGTATGAAACAGTCACCCTCAGCAGGTTTGAAACTTTGCTTTTAAAGGTTTAGAGTTTGCTCCTGACTGAGGAAAATCAGCTTTGGTCAGCCAGAATAAACATTTGTTACAATGCAATACTGACACTGTGATTAAAGAAAAACATCTGAAGACATTTCTCAAAGCTCTCCTGTACTCAGTCCAACCATTTTACTGACCTGTCTTACTGACCTGCAGACAGAAATCCAAACCTAAAAACTCACCTCACCCATTGCCCTAAACAAAAAACTATATCTATTTTCTTACCACTTCACTACATATTTACAACATACTTTCCTTACTATGTTGGGGTTAAGAGAAGAGTACGTGAATGCATTTAGACATAATTTTTCCCTTTTTTTTTTCATTTATCTAAATCAAACAAAATCAGGTTCTTTGGAACCTCCTCAAAGACTTCCATTTAAAGCACCAAGTCTGGTGATATTGCAAATTTCACTTTTTGTCAGAAAATGCCATGAAATGATTCAAACTAGAGGTGCCTTGATCAAACTAAGTATTGTATATGCACTTAAGTCAGATATATCTTATTTCTCTGTGCCAGAGAGCTCCATTATTGTCCAAAAACTAGGGATGCTGGATGACATAAGTTATGTCATCCAGCAGAGTTTTGTCTGGCTCTTGGGCTGTTGCTTGAAGTACAGGCTGCACTGACAGCATTTTTGTGTTGCCCGCCACCCATGCGGCAGCTTGCACTCAAAGAGTATAGAGGAAGATCAAGAGACAATCCTGCCCCTCTCTCTCTCAGACTTGGACCGAAACTCAATCAAACGGTAAAACTAGGACTATATATCAGGGTTATGTTACTGCACTGCCTATTTCTCTCCTATAATGTTTTTACAAACATATTTTAGTGCCTTGTGTAACTGTAATAACAAGACTTTGTGAACAGGAAGTGGGCACCATACCCAGCTGCATAATTCTTCCCTTCAAATGTTTTCAGAAACAGTTATAACTCACTATTTATCTGTGATACGAGATTATTTCTTGCTCATTGTTTTGACCAGATGTGTTCGCATTACATTACCCACAAAAGAGTTTATTGGGTTGGTGTGGCGCAGGGCATTCTGGTAATTGTAGGTTTTCTCCCTCTTGTGCAAAAATGTTGTTTATCTTTGTTTCTCTGGTTCTGTAGCACCAATTTCAAAAGTATTTATGTCTTTTTACTGCATACATATCTTACTTTTGTTAATAGGCCGTCTTTCCAGCAGTGAAACACTTCTTTAATATAACCTCTCACATGAAATGCGTAAAAAAAAATTACAAAGCCTCAAAAGTCTTTTTTACTATATGTACATACATAACATCATTTCCTCTCTATCTATTTTATATTGCTGTAAAAACATCAACAAATTCCTCTTTCAAAATACTGTATTAAACTTCTCACCAAAAATTTCATCTTATAACATTTCAATTTTATTTATAAAGCCCAGTATCACAAATCACAATTTGCCTCACAGGGCTTTACAGCATACGACATCCCTCTGTCCTTTGGACCCTCACAGCGGATAAGGAAAAACTCCCCAAAAAAAACCCTTTAACGGGGGAAAAAAACGGTAGAAACCTCAGGAAGAGCAACTGAGGAGGGATCCCTCTTCCAGGACGGACAGACGTGCAATAGATGTCGTACAGAACAGATCAACATAATAAATTAACAGTAATCCGTATGACACAATGAGACAGAAAGAGAGAGAGGGACAGAGAAAGAGAGAGATGCAGGACAGACGGTAATGACAGTAGTTTACAACAACATTAATGAAAGTAATAATATTATAATTAATAATAATATATTAATATCTGATAGTATACATGTGTGACAATAATCATATGTGTATAATAACAGTAGAAGTATGACTAATGATAACAGCAGCAGCAGGAGGCATCTGACAGGACCATGGCAGCAGCACAACCACACACGTCACACTATCCAGGCACCGCTGCAATACGAGTTAACCTGAGAGACAGTGGAGCACAAAGGCTCCGAGGAGGAAGCCAAGTTAATGACATCCAGAATGCATCCAGAATGGTTAGCAAGATGCAGTAATAGGACACAAGAGAGAGAGAGAGAGAGAGAGAGAGAGAAGGTGCCTGGTGTATTATAGGGGGTCCTCCGGCAGACTAGGCCGAAGTCAGCCAAACTAGGGGCTGGTACAAGGCAAGCCTGAGCCAGCCCTAACTATAAGCTTTATCAAAGAGGAAAGTCTTAAGTCTAGTCTTAAATGTGGAGACGGTGTCTGCCTCCCGGACCGCAACAGGAAGATGATTCCACAGGAGAGGAGCCTGATAGCTGAATGCTCTGGCTCCTGATCTACTTTTGGAGACTTTAGGGACCACGAGTAACCCTGCATTCTCCGAGTGCAGAGTTCTGGTGGGATAATAGGGCACTATGAGCTCTCTAAGATATGACGGAGCTTGACCATTTAGAGCTTTATAAGTTAACAGTAGGATTTTAAATTCAATTCTGAATTTTACAGGGAGCCAGTGCAGAGAAGCTAAAACAGGAGAAATATGATCTCGTTTCTTAGTTCCTGTTCGTACGCATGCTGCTGCATTCTGAATTAGCTGGAGAGTTTTTAAGGACTTACTAGAGCTACCTGATAATAGAGAGTTACAGTAATCCAGCCTAGAGGTAACAAAAGCGTGGACCAATTTTTCTGCATCTTTTCGGGTCAGGATAGGCCTAATTTTCACAATATTACGCGGATGAAAAAACGCAGTCCATGAGGTTTGTTTTAAATGAGAATTAAAAGACAAATCTTGATCAAATGTTACTCCGAGGTTTCTTACGGTAGTGCTAGAGGCCAGAGCAATGCCATCTAGAGAAACTATGTCATCAGATAAAGAGTCTCTGAGTTGTTTGGGGCCAAGAACAATAACTTCAGTTTTGTCTGAATTTAACATCAGGAAATTGGTGCTCATCCAGGTTTTTATGTCTTTAAGGCAATTATGAAGTTTAGTTAATTGATTACTTTCTTCTGGCTTCATAGATAAATACAACTGTGTATCATCCGCATAACAATGGAAATTTACAGAGTGATTTCTAATGATGTTACCTAAAGGAAGCATATATAGAGTGAATAGGATTGGTCCGAGCACAGAACCTTGCAGAACTTCAAAACAAACTTTAGTACGTAAGGATGATTCATTATGAACGTGAACAAACTGAAAACAATCAGATAAATAAGATTTAAACCATCTTAGTCCAGAACCTTTTAGGCCAATTAAGTGATCCAGTCTCTGTAGCAGAATTTGATGGTCAATTGTGTCAAACGCCGCACTAAGATCTAATAAAACAAGTACAGAGACGAGTCCTTTGTCTGAAGCAATCAGAAAGTCATTTGTAATTTTAACTAGTGCTGTCTCAGTGCTATGATGCACTCTAAATCCTGACTGAAATTCCTCAAATAAATTATCATGGAGAAAATCACACAGCTGGTCTGCGACTACTTTCTCAAGGATCTTTGAAATAAAGGGAAGATTAGATATTGGTCTATAGTTGGCTAACACCTCTGGATCCAGGGTGGGCTTTTTTAGTAGAGGTTTAATTACAGCTACCTTAAAAGACTGTGGTACATAGCCTGTTAATAGGGATATATTGATCATATCTAATATATGAGTGTTAACTAAAGGTAAGACCTCCTTAAGTAGCCTAGTTGGGATGGGGTCTAAGAGACACGTTGATGATTTAGAAGAAGAAATCGCTGCAGTCAATTCTTGAAGAGAAATCGGGGGGAAGCAAGCAATATATGTTAGGTCTTACAGCTGTGTTTGAGGTTAGATAGGTACTATCTGAGGACAGGAGGTCATGAATTTTGCATCTAATAGTTAGAATTTTGTCATTAAAAAAGCTCATAAAATCATTACTGCTAAGGGCTAAAGGAATACAAGGCTCAGTAGAGTTTTGACTCTCAGTCAGCCTGGCTACAATGCTGAAAAGAAACCTGGGGTTATTCTTGTTTTCTTCCATTAATGCTGAGTAATAGTTTGCTCTGGCATTGCGGAGGCCCCTCTTATACGTTTTGAGACTGTCTGCCCAGATTATATGAGATTCTTCCAGGTTGGTTAATTGCCAGTTCCTTTCAAATTTTCACGATATTTGTTTTAACTTACGGGTTTGAGAGTTATACCAAGGAGTGAACTTTCTTTGCTTTGTTAACTTCTTTTTAAGAGGAGCTACAGAGTCGAGTGTTGTTCACAGTGAGCCTATGGGCTATCGACAATGATGATCAATTTGGGAGAGGTTAAAGTCGGCACAGGAAACCTCTGTTAACCTCTGAAACCTCTGAAGGACTTGGTATTGATTTTAACGACGGAGTAATCATTTCCTTAAATTTTGCGACAGCACTATCTGATAAACATCTAGTATAGTAACTGTTGCTGAGTGGCGTGTAATCGAGTAAAAAGAAATCAAAAGTAATCAAATAATGATCCAATAGTGAGGGATTCTGTGGAAAGACTGTTAGGTTATCAATTTCAATTCCATACGTCAGAACTAGATCGAGGGTATGGTTAAAACAGTGAGTGGGTTCATGTACACCCTGACTGAAGCCAATGGAGTCTAATAATGAGATAAACGCGGTAGCCAGGGAGTCATTATCAACGTCAACATGAATGTTAAAATCGCCTACAATAATAACTTTATCTGATTTAAGAACTAAACTGGATAAAAACTCTGAGAATTCAGACACAAATTCAGAATACGGGCCAGGAGCACGGTACACTATAACAAATAAAAGTGGCTGCAAGGTTTTCCAGGTCGGATGTAAAAGACTAAGAACGAGGCTTTCAAATGAATTATAATCTAGTTTAGGTTTAGGGCTGATTAACAGACTAGAGTTAAAAATGGCTGCAACTCCCCCTCCTCGGCCACTGCCTCGAGGAATGTGGGTATTATTATGACTGGGAGGAGTGGATTCATTTAGACTAACATATTCATCTGGACACAGCCAGGTTTCGATGAGACTGAGTAAATCAATATGATTATCTGAAATTAATTCGTTTACTCACACTGCTTTAGACAATAGAGACCTGATATTTAACAGTCCGCATTTAATTCTCCTGTTTTGTCTTTCTGTCACAGAAGAGGTTTTAATTTTTATGAGGTTGTTATGCACAACTCCTCTTTGTTTAATTTTGTATAAACCTATGAAAACTATGGGTGGGTAATTGCACTAGAAGCTCAGAGAAGCGTAAAGGACTGCGACTCTGAGTCCTGATCTCAACTCTGGGTTGTCAGGGATTTGAATTACCAGGTTCCTAGAAATGAGAGCAGCTCCATCCAAAGTGGGATGAATGCCATCTCTCCTAATAAGACCAGGTTTTCAAGTTTGCCAATTTTGCCAAAACAATAGGGTGCGTCCCCCGATGTGTTTATAGTGAGTTTACTGCGTCCTTTCATCCCAACAGCGTCCCGGGAAAGACCTCTTTTCGTCCCAGACACATTTTCTATTGTCTCTGGGATGATGGGACGCTGTGAGTCCCAAGCCCTGCTTTTTAGCCTGCCCAAAGTTGACATGACACAATGGAGAAACACCGGCCACTGCCATAGGTGAATGTCATCGTATTTGCTGATAGGCCGATGGCAGTCAACAAGGCGAATATCATCCGATCCCAGTGTGCAGCTGATAAATCCATGCCTTGCTACTACCAAATATTAAAACACATCAGTGAGCCACAATGTTAAACAGGGTTACTTGTTCCTTACTATGAACACACATTGTAGATTATTTTTGACTCAATCCCACATTGATCAATCCCACATCTCAATGACCAGCTGTTTGAGAGCATAATGTGGGCTTTATTAAAATTGAAACCATATATTTATGAGCCACTTTTAAATATTTACATCTCAGTAGGAGCTAATGAGCTCAGGGCAAAGAGTCCCAGACTGGGTAGGCTTATCAGAAAGTACTGGGAGGTGGACTAACACATTTTATTACATGGCTCTATTAAATGCTGTATTCTGATTGGTCAGTCGCGGCATTCAGCGGTCTGATATTACTGTGTAATGACCGCTGCTAGTAGCAACGGTCATTACACAGTTGCTATGTAGCCCAGCATTGCTAGGGACGCTGCCCTGCAACACTGCAGCTGTCAAACAACTTCCGAGGGAAAAAACAAACAGAAATGGCTGATTTTAACATTTCTTATAACTTATTTGGAGAGTAGCTACAAGGATTTTAAGGAATGGGATGCCGCTGAAGAAAAAGAAATGGAGAAGGAAAGAAAAAAATCAAATGAAAAACTGCACAAGGAACTGACACCTGAAGAGCTTCAGTGATAGAGGAGGAGAAAGATGAGATAAATACAAAAAAGACAACAAAATGGGCTACTGTACTAAACTGTACTGTACTACTACTACACACTCGGCAGTCATGCTTAATGACATTTGCGCGAATTTTATGCCTCGGTTCAGTCCACTAAGCCTGGGTGAGTACAAAACTTTCACCAAAAGTTGTCGAATCCGGTCGGTTTTAATGCACTTCGCGGAGGCAGACAACATTATTTATTTAACTGATAATTACCCGTGTAATAAGCGGGATAATGTATAATGAGCCGGTGAATACTGGGAAAATAATTCCCTTCAGGGGAATAAAACCATTCTCAAAACATTGGCATCGGCTATGCTTATGGCCTAGATAGATAGATAGATAGATAGATAGATTCAAGAGTATTACCTTGACCTGCTCTATGTGTAAAGTGCCCTGAGATAACTTTTGTTGTGATTTGGCACTATATAAATAAAATTGAATCTAAAAAATAGATAGATAATCAATGAAGTAACGTTGCTGTGCCTCGTGCGTAAATGGGCATTTACTTGGCGTATCTGGAGATTTAAATAATCAATGAAGTTACTGCTTCCCACTTTTTATTCCCCTGTACAGTGTTTCCCTGCAGAGCTATAGTGGAAGGACCATAACAAAGAATACAAAAGACTGTAACATTAAAAGATATCTGCCCGAGGTTATTAAATACCTGCAGCGAGCACCCCACTCCACCCCCCACCCCGCAGCAGAAACAATGAGCACGTTTCCCCATAAAGAGAGACGCTGTGCACATTTATGCACGAGGCACAGCAGCGTCCCTTTTATTATTAATATTATTATTATTTATTATTTATCTGTCTATTTATGCAGTAGGGGCACATAATATTGATTTAACAATAAAGGCCAAACACAAGTTAATTACTGGTTGTGGTCTTATTTCTACTCCAATTGCCAATTTGAAGAAGAAAATGGAAAAAGCACGTGGATTTCCATTATTTTTTTAGTCATCAGGCGAGACACACACACACTCATAAATTGCAGATGGATGACAAATAGACACAGGCTGCAGACAGATGTGTTGCACATTGAGCACCCATGCAGATGCTGCTGACTGAATTGTGAGAGGAGAGGAACGTAGACATGAAGTCTTTATCTCTTTACTGTGTGCTAAACTGCCATTGTTACCTATAAGGAATTTCAACAAGTTAATTGTCTGCTCTGCGGTTACTTCATATTAAACGGCATCCAGGACCATCTGGAAGTGATTACAGACTTATTATATGTTCCTATAGACTCTTCCCTCTGGCCTTAATGTTGGGCAGTAAATGGTCATCGGTAAAACTTGTGACTATGAGCTCCTGCCAGATCTAATCTACAACAACTGGGAATGGGCCTAGAAAATCCAATCCTGATGCTGCCAGAAAACTTAGATAATAGCATGCTATCTCAGTCTCTTTGCCTATGCATATTGCCTATGCATACATCAACTCCAAGGAATACTATGGGATCAGTCTGCATTGGCCATTATAAATACACACTGTAATAACAAGGGCACATTTCTTCATGATGTCATCAAAGATGTATCTATAGACTTTTATTTGTAAGTGAAACACAGCACCAACTAAATTATTTAAAATCTTAAGTTGTGCCTTCGTCCTGGTTCCAAATACTTTTATAGTACTCTACCTACTGGCCTTGTTGGTGCTCTTGTCTTATCACAGCGGTCTACATTCCACCACAGGTGAGTACAGAGGCTGCCCTGTCAGATCTCTGCAAAGACCTGAGCTGCTCACAGACGGGTAATCTTGATGCTGCATTTCAATCAGGCTCACCTTAAAAAGGTTACACCTGACTTCCATCAAAATACTGACAGTGCCACAAGGTAAATACGGACACTGGACCACTGTTGCAGATGCAGCCACTTCAAATTTCCCAGGCCCACTGTAACACTTTTATTTATTCAGTTACAAGGTCTCACCATGAGATGGCGCTTCCCTCACAGAAACACAAAAACTAACAAAGATTTTAATCTGCTCCACTGTCTCACATGCGATTACACTTTTATTGCACTACTTTTATTTTAAATCCTTTTGAGTTATTAAGTTACAGGAAACGTTTTCAACTTTGTGAAAGCTGCCTGTGACAAATTCTTAATTAACTAATTCAGAAACACATTTAACACTAGAACCACCAACATTCCAAAACCCCTTAGAACCACCATAGCGGGTCATTTTTACCCGCTCACTGCGCAGCTGTTTGCAGAGCTCCAGAATGAAGAGTAGCCAGTTCAAGTTGGCAAACATGCACCGCTCCACACCGACGCACCTCTGCCACCGTACAGTCGCAGATGTGTTGCAGTATGACACGATCCATCAGACACATGAATGCGCTCAAATTTATACATCCATCATCCATTTTTTCCAGTTCATAATTAGGCTAGTAATAGACATTTTATCACAAATTCCTCTTGCATCAGATCTTGTGAAATATAGACAGACAGTGACAGATCAATGAGGTGAAGCCGTGCTGCGTGCAGCAGGCAGAGCGTGTGCAGAGCGTTGTACAGTCCTAACGTCAAAATGATCATTAAAAAAGAAAAGATCTATGTAATCATTTCCAATATTCACAAGATGTTTTTATCCAACGAAAGATTCTGCTTCAGTCCATATTTGTTGGCGTGTAGTCTTTGAAAAACAACATTTTCACTGAGGTTAAAAAAAAATCCTTGTGTCTTTCACACGTTCTATAAACAGAGTGGGGTGGCGTAACAGCAATCTAATCATTTATACATATATACATATACAGTACAGGCCAAAAGTTTGGACACACCTTCTCATTCAATGCGTTTTCTTTATTTTCATGACTATTTACATTGTAGATTCTCACTGAAGGCATCAAAACTATGAATGAACACATGTGGAGTTATGTACTTAACAAAAAAAGGTGAAATAACTGAAAACATGTTTTATATTCTAGTTTCTTCAAAATAGCCACCCTTTGCTCTGATTACTGCTTTGCATACTCTTGGCATTCTCTCGATGAGCTTCAAGAGGTAGTCACCTGAAATGGTTTCCACTTCACAGGTGTGCCTTATCAGGGTTAATTAGTGGAATTTCTTGCTTTATCAATGGGGTTGGGACCATCAGTTGTGTTGTGCAAAAGTCAGGTTAATACACAGCCAACAGCCCTATTGGACAACTGTTAAAATTCATATTATGGCAAGAACCAATCAGCTAACTAAAGAAAAACGAGTGGCCATCATTACTTTAACAAATGAAGGTCAGTCAGTCCGGAAAATTGCAAAAACTTTAAATGTGTCCCCAAGTGGAGTCGCAAAAACCATTAAGCGCTACAACGAAACTGGCACACATGAGGACCGACCCAGGAAAGGAAGACCAAGAGTCACCTCTGCTTCTGAGGATAAGTTCATCCGAGTCACCAGCCTCAGAAATGGCAAGTTAACAGCAGCTCAGATCAGAGACCAGATGAATGCCACACAGAGTTCTAGCAGCAGACCCATCTCTAGAACAACTGTTAAGAGGAGACTGCGCCAATCAGGCCTTCATGGTCAAATAGCTGCTAGGAAACCACTGCTAAGGAGAGGCAACAAGCAGAAGAGATTTGTTTGGGCCAAGAAACACAAGGAATGGACATTAGACCAGTGGAAATCTGTGCTTTGGTCTGATGAGTCCAAATTTGAGATCTTTGGTTCCAAGCGCCGTGTCTTTGTGAGACGCAGAAAAGGTGAACGGATGGATTCCACATGCCTGGTTCCCACTGTGAAGCATGGAGGAGGAGGTGTGATGGTGTGGGGGTGTTTTGCTGGTGACACTGTTGGGGATTTATTCAAAATTGAAGGCACACTGAACCAGCATGGCTACCACAGCATCCTGCAGCGACATGCCATCCCATCCGGTTTGCGTTTAGTTGGACGATCATTTATTTTTCAACAGGACAATGACCCCAAACACACCTCCAGGCTGTGTAAGGGCTATTTGACCAAGAAGGAGAGTGATGGAGTGCTGCGGCAGATGACCTGGCCTCCACAGTCACCGGACCTGAACCCAATCCAGATGGTTTGGGGTTAGCTGGACCGCAGAGTGAAGGCAAAGGGGCCAACAAGTGCTAAACACCTCTGGGAACTCCTTCAAGACTGTTGGAAAACCATTTCAGGTGACTACCTCTTGAAGCTCATCGAGACTGCCAAGAGTGTGCAAAGCAGTAATCAGAGCAAAGGGTGGCTATTTTGAAGAAACTAGAATATAAAACATGTTTTCAGTTATTTCACCTTTTTTTGTTAAGTACATAACTCCACGTGTTCATTCATAGTTTTGATACCTTCAGAGAATCTACAATGTAAATAGTCATGAAAATAAAGAAAACGCATTGAATGAGAAGGTGTGTCCAAACTTTTGGCCTGTACTGTATATATATATAATAATAATAATAATGATAATAATAATAATGCATTTTATTTGTTAGGGCGCCTTTCAAGCCACTCAAGGTCGCCTTACAGCAAAGATAAAAAAGCATACAGCATACATATATATATATATATATATGTATATACACTATATATAGCAGGACCAGACAGTATAAGTTGGCGGGTCCTCAAACTGTGCGCTGACAGATGAGTGCCTGTGTTCACAACAACATTAAACTGGTCACTGGCTCAGTCCTGCCACATGCTTCAAGAAGTCCACCATCATTTCTGTGGAAGAAAACAAAACCAACCTGCCTGAATGACCACTGCCCAGTGGCTCTCACCTTTGTAGCAATGAAGTGCTTTGAGCAGCTGGTTATGGGTTACATCTGCTCCTCACTAACCAGCACATTGGATCCACTACAGTTTGCCTACAATTCCAAATGATCTACAGTAGGGCTGGGCGATATGACCAAAATCTCATATCACGATATAGGTCATTTCATATCCCGATAACGATACATATCACGATATAGCACATTTTAATCCAATGAATAAAAAGTTCTCTTCGTTTGATTACATTACGCTGAGCTGGGCAACCGACTCATTTTAAAGAAGATGAGAGAAAAAGAGAGAGAGAGAGCGAGCAGTTGTGGTCGAGCAAGCTAGAGAGTGGGTGAAGAGAGGGAGTGCTGGTAGCGAGACAGATTGGGAATCAGATCAATAAAACGTTATTTTCTGATTGTTTCACAGCGGTTATGTTCTAAAGCACAAACACGCCCACACTCCCACACACCTCCCCTTAACACTGAGGCTGTACTCCGCACCACCTGATTTGGTCTGAATATTGTCCACGTCTCGCTGCTTGTCTGCTCTTTCTTAGCGCTGCGGGGCTGAGCCAGCGCAGCAGAGACAGACAGTAGTGGAGTTATATAAACTCGTTATGTTACTGTAAGTGCCGTAAAAGCTTTGTGAATTAAAAAGCCAAGAAGAGCAATTTATCAATGTGATCCGTGCAAAAGATGGAAAGACTCCAAATGACGAAAAATATTGCCGTAAAAAGTGTAATTTGTGATAGACATTTTTCTCTCATCACACGATATATATCGTCATATTGCACAGCCCTAATCTACAGAAGATGCCATAGCACATATCCTCCACACCGCCATATCTCACCTGGAAAAGAAAGGTAGCTATGTGAGATTGCTGTTCATTTACTACAGTTCAGTGTTTAACACCATAGTTCCTTCCAGGCTGATTACAAAGCTCAACGAGCTGGGAATAAAAAACTCACTGTGCATGTGGATTCTTGACTTCCCGACAGGCAGACCCCAGGTGGTGAGAGTGGGCACATACACCTCTTCCACCCTCATCCTTAACACTGGAGCACCCCAGGACTGCGTTTTGAGTCCCCTGCTGTACTCACTGTACACACACGACTGTGTAACCACTTCTGACTCCAACATTGTCATCACGTTTGCTAATAACACAGCTGTGGTGGGCCTGACACTGGTGTCAGGAAAACAGCCTACTCCTAAACATCAGCAAAACTAAGAAGATGATAGTGGACTTTGGGAAGAAGCAGCAAAGGGACTATGCTCCATTTAATATCAACGGGTCCTTGGTAGAGAGGGTGAATAGCTTCAAATACCTTGGTGTCCACAAAACTGAGAGCCTGACCTGGGCACTGCATACTGACTCAGTAGTGAGAAAAGCAAGGCAGAGACTGTTTTACCTGAGACGCCTAAAGAAATCGCGGTATCGCCTCAAATACTGAGGAATTTCTCCTCCTGCACCATTGAGAGCATCCACTGCCTGGTATGGAAGCAGCACTGAACAGGACTGCAAGGCCCTGCAAGGAGTGGTTTGTTCAGCTGAACACACTATAGGTCCTGCTCTACTCTGCATAAAGAGATCCCAACCTCCCGGAAAACTGCCATTTCTTCCTGTTGAGGTCAGGACGAAGGTATTGGTTACACTACGCGGCACCGAGAGACTCGGGAGGAGCTTCTAACCTCAGGACACAAGGATCCTAAATGAAGAGCCTGCGTGATCCTAAACCTAATCCCCATAGACATGTATTTATTATTACACACTTTTCAAATTACGAATTGACGGAACTGAAAATTGCATTTCACTGAAATCAAATTTTTTGATTTCATGAGACAAATTGATTGATTTTTTGATTGAGTGATTGATCGATTGTGCTGCATTCTTGTGTCGGATGTAACAAGGGCTTGGAATTGTTGTTTGATACCATTAAGGTATCAACTGAAATAATCCCGCACCAAGTAGTATCGAAACTTCTTAAGTTAAACAATATCTGCATTAAGTCCTTATGAAGTTGTTCTTTGATTTAACGCAACATGTGATAAGCTCACAAGCGCAGCATCCACAACTTGTCCCCTACAGTCTATGGTGTGGTAAAGTCAAGCATGGTGTAAGTTTGTATAGTTATTTAATACACTGCCTGGCCAAAAAAAAAGTCACCACCAAAAAAAGAGGTCATACACTCTAATATTTCGTTGGACCGCCTTTAGCTTTGATTACGGCACGCATTCGCTGTGGCATTGTTTTGATAAGCTTCTGCAATGTCACAAGATTTATTTCCATCCAGTGTTGCATTAATTTTTCACCAAGATCTTGCATTGATGATGGTAGAGTCTGACCGCTGCGCAAAGCCTTCTCCAGCACATCCCAAAGATTCTCAATGGGGTTAAGGTCTGGACTCTGTGGTGGCCAATCCATGTGTGAAAATGATGTCTCATGCTCCCTGAACCAGTCTTTCACAATTTGAGCCCGATGAATCCTGGCATTGTCATCTTGGAATATGCCCGTGCCATCAGGGAAGAAAAAATCCATTGATGGAATAACCTGGTCATTCAGTATATTCAGGTAGTCAGCTGACCTCATTCTTTGAGCACATACTGTTGCTGAACCTAGACCGACCAACTGCAGCAACCCCAGATCATAACACTGCCCCCACAGGCTGTACAGTAGGCACTAGGCATGATGGGTGCATCACTTCATCTGCCTCTCTTCTTACCCTGATGCGCCCATCACTCTGAAACAGGGTAAATCTGGACTCATCAGACCACATGACCTTCTTCCATTGCTCCAGAGTCCAATCTTTATGCTCCCTAGCAAATTGAAGCCTTTTTTTCCGGTTAGCCTCACTGATTAGTGGTTTTCTTAAGGCTACACAGCTGTTCAGTCCCAATCCCTTGAGTTCCCTTCGCATTGTGCGTGTGGAAATGCTCTTACTTTCACTATTAAACATAGCCCTGAGTTCTACTGTTGTTTTTCTTCGATTTGATGTCACCAAACGTTTAAGTGATCGCCGATCACGATCATTGAGGATTTTTTTCCGGCCACATTTCTTCCTCGAAGACGATGGGTCCCCACTATCCTTCCAGTTTTTAATAATGCGTTGGACAGTTCTTAACCCAATTTTAGTAGTTTCTGCAATCTCCTTAGATGTTTTCTCTGCTTGATGCATGCCAATGATTTGACCCTTCTCAAACAGACTAACATCTTTTCCACGACCACGGGATGTGTCTTTCGACATGGTTGTTTAGGAAATGAGGAGCAACTCATTGCACCAGTTGGGGTTAAATAACTTGTTGCCAGCTGAAAGATAATTGCCCATGCAGTAATTATCCAATAGGAGGCTCGTACCTATTTGCTTAGTCCAGGTGGCGACTTTTTTTTTGGCCAGGCAGTGTAGATTATTGAAGAATTTGAACACTTAAAAAATGTATTTGTATAGGAAGGGTGATGGCATTTTATGCAACTGTAATGCTTCTATTCACATACTGAGTAGAAAAAAAGGCAATCAAATGAAGTACTCTCTCTGTATTGGTATCACTTTAAGGGTACTGGTATTTGTACTGGTATCATAATGTTTTGAAATACCCAGCCCTAGATGTAAATGGTAAATGGACTTGCATTTGCATAGCAAAGCCTTTCTAGTCTTCCAACTACTCGAAGCTCTTTTCTAACTAAATAAATAATGGCTCCGATAAGTCCAAATCCCTATTCCCCACAATCAGTAAGCCCTTAAAGTTTACCGGTGCCTACGGAGTACCAACATCCACTCATCAATGTAAAACATTTTTTCTTACTTTTCCAATAACAAAAATGGCAGACATTTTTAGCAGCATAAAGTCTGCTTCTGCCTCTGCTCACATTGATTTTCCCGGGAGTTTTTTGTCCTCCCTCCAGTGGCCTATCCAGCTTGTGAAGCTGCTCAATAACTAATTCTTCACCACTTACATAAACCTTTATTTAATCAGTTAAGTCCCATTGAGATCAAGATCTCATTTTCAAGAGAGAATAATTATTGTATTTTATTACTCTAATAATTTTTAAAGATAATCTATAATTGACAAATTGGGACCAGAGTATCAAGCTTCAAATGCTGGTCTCTCTCTTCTAGTGGAAAGAGTAGGCCAAGCTATTTTATGAAGGGTGTAAGAGTGGCTATTGTCACATTTACATTAATCACATTAAAAAAGTATTGCTTCCACAATCAAAAAACTTTGGTCTACATGATCAATGGAAACAAGACTTGTCTTTCTATATAAGTTTCATCCTTTATTTTTGTGTTCGAGCATCAATATGTGGTTTAAAGGTGAATTAATCATTAGTCTAGATGCCTAAATATTTATAATGTGGAACTCTGTCAGTGACTGTGCCATTTAAAGTGCAGATTTGGAGAGCACTGTGGTGAATTTCTTTGCATCTTGCACAGCATTGAGAGAAAGCTATAGATCTTCTGTAGCTGATTTTATAGTCATCCCAACAGCATAAATAGTCCATCAAGGTGGACATTACAGGTATGCAAAGACAAGACTACATCATTTATACAAATAGTGGATAGGACTGGTTCTAAGATTTAACCTTGTGGGACACCCTTTTGTTATTGACTCTGATCTAACATTACCCCGTTCATACACACTGCTGTCTGCTAGAGGGGTTATTGCTGAACCTCCTACTGACTTGACGATCATTTCCAATACTAGATAATCTTTGCAGGAGGGGGGAATGATCAACTGTATCAAATGCTTTTGATAAATGTAAGAGTAGCACAGTGCTTCCTATCATCTACAGCTGACACAATTTCATTTAAAGTTAGGCTAGTAGGTGAGATGGTGCTATGATATGCTCTGACGCAGGATTGGTGTGGGTTTAATACAGAATATCTGGTTAAGAATGACTTGAGTTGATTGTTTACTAATGATTAAATATCACCATATGTCATGTATTGAGAAGACATGTTGATTTAAAACAGTCTAGATAGCAGTACCTATCTTATCTGTAGTCGCCACCATTGTTGACGACATATTGCTTGATCCACGATCTGGACCAAGGCAAGATTAAACATGTATCTGACAAATTGAAATAACAGCTGTAGTATACTAAATGTAACCTCCCTTATTTTGCATGGGCTGCTTGATTAAAAATATTGAACTGCAGGTTTTGATTCAAAACTATAAAACTGATAAGCTTATGAGGTACGGCCTCCCAAACTAAACTACAGTCTACAGTGTTTCAGTTTGTGTCCACCTCAGATTGCACTCAAATCTACATGTTTCACCTGTGATAGTCTGCATTATCCAACACTTTGCTGAAGTTGAGAAGTCCCCTTCTGTCATCTCTAAATAGACTAATGACTGATGACCTCACATCAAAGAATAAAATTTGATGAAACCAGGCATAAAACCATACATCTGTACCAGGAAAAGGTAATAAAATTCTGGAAAGTTAATAACATAGAAGCAATTTGGAGCAATTGTTGACCTTTCTATGAGGTTACAGTGAGACAGCATATACAATGAACACCTATTAAACTACACATTTAGGATTTTTAAGGAGCTTTGACTCCTTTTCTTTGAATCTTCTTCACTGCCTTTTGCTGGCATGAAACCATATGTGTATATCTATATCTTTTGTTTTTTACCGATGGATTTCCAGATTGCTATGTAAGAGCTGAGCATACAAGTGCAGCTCATCAGACTGATGTCAGCTGGCAACCACATTTCAAAAGCCAGTAAAGCACTATTTACGATTACGCAAATCACCACAGACCTGCTGATAAAACTAAAATTGAAGTTAACTACAGCGCTTGGTAAGTGACAACTGACGAGTCAACATTGGGTAGACTTGGTTCTAAGGGATGTCCTTAGGTTGGCATGTTGTGACCAGTCCTATGCCTTACCGTCATGGGGAAGACTAGTTTCACACATACAGGACCTGTATGAATCAAAGAAAGCAACTAAAGTGGAACTGCACTTTCTTACCTGGAACAGTGTGATCCTCTCAAAAAACAAACAAACACTGTATTTGACAGAATAAGCACTTTCAAGTTGTGCCTAGACATGGTTTCAAGACCACACTGTTGTAGCAGTGCAGCACTGACTTGAAAGAAATAAACCTAAAAGTCAAGATAATTAGGTCAATTTCTTTGCATTAAATTGATTCCCAATCAAGCATCAACTCTCTATGTAGAGCCTTACAGTTGAGGGCAGTGCAACTGCCATACCAGGTAGGATATTCTCCATGGTGCACCTGTCGAAGTTGCAGTGAATACTGAAGTTAATGTTGAACCCTCTCAGCCAGTGGAGGGAGAGGAGCTGCTGTCTTGCAGTGGTGGTGATGTTGTCAGTGTGGTGAATTCAGGTCAGGTCCTCACTGATGTGAACCCATAAGGTACCTGAAGCTGCTGACTCTCTCCACAGAGGAACCTGAAGCTATTGACTCTCTACATAGAGGCACCTGAAACTGCCTACTTACTGCTGCTTTCTATGTATTTGCTTATTTTTGCTTGTTTTTTCTCTTCTTTTTTTCTGATTAATTTATTCTTTATCTTTCAAATGCAATTTTAATGTTTTTTGTAATGTTTATTATTAAAAGTATTTCTTTACACCTTAAAAAGCACTTTGAATAGCCTTGTGTCTGAATGGTGCTGTATTAAGAAACTTGCCTTGCAGTTGGAGGCTTAATGGTGAATACCTGATTCATAAATCATTGTAGAGGAGCAGTGGCCATGTCAGCCAGTAGATTACCTCTCACTGATGCAAAGTGCAAATAGCAAATGGAAAATGAAGTGGTCACACTTTATGAGAAATGTCTGTTTGCCTCTTTGTTTAACAAATTTCTCTCACTTCCTCTCTCTTTCTGGTTTTTCCTCAGGCATGACTATACCAGAAGAAGACACAGAGGCAGGTCAGACTGGAAAATACTGCCTAGTGGCCATTGGAAGACTGCAGGTGTGTGTGTGTGTGTGTGTGTGTGTGTGTGTGTGTGTGTGTGTGTGTGTGTGTGTGTATTGGGGGGATGCTTTACCTGAAATTTGAAAAATGTGAAGGGAGGTTTAGTGGATCATTGCAGAGGAGCAGATGAACTTTGTCCTTTTTTCCCCATTTCTTTCCAGTATCTCTTTGCTTTCTCCTTGCTTTTCACATCACTGACATTCTTCTCAAAAATTCCCATCTTTTGAGGATGGTACCCTGGTGGCCTCAGGTTATGAGCCAAGTACAATCAAGAGCTGCAACATCCCTGCTTTCAGTCCGGCCGAGGACTTATGTTGCAGGTCCTTACCCATCTCACTCTCTCTCTCTCTCTTCATTCTTTGTCATTTCAGCTATAAAAATATATTGTCCAAAAATAATGACAAAAAAAATCCCAGAGGATCCAGGAAATACAATTTAGTTCCTCTACAGTTGTTCGTGGCGCCAAAACAAGTCCATGCTCAAGGGGGAGTTTTGCACAGACTGACTGTAGCTGATTTGTTAAACTTGTGTACAGCTAAAGTCACAAATTATGGAATTACAAGGTGTCACCATCTGTTATCTAATAAGATTATCATCCATTTTTTGCAGCAGTAAAATGTATCTAGTGGACTGAAAAAGCAATTGATTAGATTATTCTAGTAGGCTACCTAAAGTTTAACTTGTATTTGTAATATTACGAGCTATGATTCATGAATACTCACTGTCAGTGTGGTTAATTTAAGCATACATTTTACCACTGCACATTCCTGTTACATTTTGTGTAGTCATGCAACTACTGATTTATATCACTTACGTTATATTTTACTTATATTATATTATATGCTTTATTTTAACTTTTATTTAACCTTTATTTTAACAGGGTAGGTCCACTGAGAGCGGGCTCTCTTTTTCAAGGACGCCCTGTAGCAAACAGAGCTCAAAACACAGAAATTACAAAAAACAAAACAAAAACAAAAAAACAGCAATGCAATACAGTAAATACACAGGTATGAAGACAAGGTAATAAAAAATTAAGACATAATAGTAAACAGACTAAATGAAGCAAGAACAAGTCTGTGCATCCAGTACTGTGGTGTGAAGTAGAGTTTTGAAAGCCTCAAGTGAGATGAATCTATCAACTTTCAATGAGTACTGTAATTTGTTCCATCGGTATGGGGCATAGAAGGAGAAGGCAGTTTTTCCTAATTCTGTATTTGTGTAAGGGAGGTGGAGTCTGATATGGGACTGAGAGCGGGTATGGAGACCTGTAGAGCGGAAATTTAAGTGAAGTTAAATACGGAGGGAGCATTCCAAGTAGTGCTTTATAGATAGTAGTATAGTAAACAGTGCTGTTCTCTGCGGGTGGTGAGAGATGGCCAGCCCACCTTGCTATAAAAAGTGCAGTGATGTGTTGAATATGGGTCCCTGGTGATAAAGCGCAGGACACTATGAAAGATAGCATCTAGGGGTTTCAGAGTTGAGGCTGAAGCATGCATATATATTACATCACTGAAATCAAGAACAGACATTACAGAGGCATGTGCAATAATCTTCTTACTATGTGATGACAGACAATACCTATTTCTATATGAAAAACCAATTCTAGACCTGAGTTTCTTGATAAGGAGATCCACGTGATTACGAAAGGAAAGCTTGGAGTCCAGCCAAATGCCCAAGTATTTGTAAGTGTTGACAGTTTCAATGAGTTGACCATGTAATGTGTGGATTTATTTTTTCGTTGAACCTTGTGAACAACATACATTTAGTTTTGCCAGAGTTCAATACAAGTTCATGTGCTATAAGAGACAATTGGAAATGGTTGAAGGCAGATTGTAAGTTATCAGCAGCTGATTTAAGAGTGGGGGCAATGCTGTATAAGATAGTATCATCTGCATAATAGTGGACATTGCAGGTTGGGGAGGGGGGAACGATATTATTGACATAGAGAGAAAATAGAAGAGGGCCAAGAATAAATCCTTGTGGAACACCCTTGTGCAATACAAGAGAGTTGGATCTAGCTCCATCTGCAGAAACTGCTTGCGTTCTCCCGGTGAGATAGTTGGAGAACTAGTTGAGAGAGAGGCTATCAAGGCTGATGGACGAGAGTTTGTTTAACAGGATGTTATGGTCTACAGTGTCAAAGGCTTTTGACAAGTCAATAAAGAGAGCTGCACAGTGCTGGTGAGAGTCCATGCCATTTATGATTTTATTAATGACAAGTGCTGTAGCTGTGGTAGTGCTGTGACCTGGTCTGAAACCTGACTGTTGTGGTTGAAGGATGCTGTTTGATTCCAAGAAAGCCAGCAGTTGAAAATTTACAAGGGATTCTAGAACTTTGGCCAAGCAGCAAAGCTTTGATATTGGGGGATAATTATCTAAAGTATTAGCATTACCGCCTTTGAATAATGGAACAACCTGTGCGGCTTTCCACACGGGGGATTTTACCAGATAAAAATGTTAGATTAAAGATGTGCGTAAGAGGTGTAGCAATTAAGCGGGCACTCAGGTGCAGGAGATATGGGTCAAGGTCATCTTCACCTTTAGATTTCTTGGGGTCAAGGTGAGTAAGTGCTTTCATTACCTCAGCATGGCTTACAGGTCTCAGCATAAAGACTGCTGTTGGATTGGATGCATTTACGGTTACTGGATCTGGGGCAGAAACAACTGAGTCCATATTATTGTCAAACAAGTGACCAGAGGCTATGAAGTGGAGGTTAAAGACATCGCACATGTCTGATTTATTTGGAATGTAGGTATTACCACTAATTATTTGTGAGGGGAGAGAGGATCTAGGTGTAGATTTTAGAGATTTTATGGTCTTCCAGAATTTGGCAGCATCACCTTGGCTGGTAGCAAGAGAGGATAAGTAGAAGGTGGACTTAGCCCTCCTAATTGAGCTAATGCATTTGTTACGCAATTTTCTGAAGAGCAACCAATCAGATGGGCTGTTAGAGAGTCTAGCCTTTGACCAGGCCAGATCTCTGAAGCGGAGAGCTTCAGATAGGTCAGCAGAGAACCAGGGATTAGAACTATTTTTAATACAGAAATTCTTATAGGGGGCATGTTTTTCTGTAAGAGAGCTAAAAACACTCGAAAAATACTCAAAAGCCAGCTCAGAGTCAGGAATTAAGTCAACCCTTTTTAGGTCCACATGAGACAGATCATTTATAAACGCCTGCTCATTAAAGTTTTTAAAATTGCGCTTCCTGATGGTGCGTCCCCTGGATATCTGAACTTTGGTCATCCTAACACAGGCAATAGGGCAGTGGTTGCTGATATCCTGGGCGAGATCGCCGCTGCATGGGTATTTCTGTGGCCTGTTAGTCAAAATAAGATCAATCAAAGTGGCTTTAGAGTTATCCTTATTATTTGGCCTAGTGGGGAAAGAGATCAGTTGGGACAGATTTAATTTGAGGCATAACTCTTTTAGCTTAGATGAGCAGGGAGATAACCAATCTAAATCCCTCTAGAATGCCTATCTGCTCTAAACAGATTGAAACCCTTAATGGCTACATCTGAATCTGACACTTTTCCAGAGAGCCAAGACTCTGTGATGACTAAAATGTCAAGGTTTGATTAAGTAGTCAACACATTAATAAAATCAAGTTTCGGCAGCAAACTCCTTATATTTAGATGCAGAAACTTTAGCCCGTTACAAGATCATAATTCATGTATTGACCTGAGTTCACCAAGCTGAGGAGGATCTAATGACTCAGCAGAGCTAGGGACTGGAGGGGCAATGGCTGATAGGTAAGTTATAAAGCGAGAAGAAAGTCTAATTGGAATCAAGTTGAGTGAGTTTCTATAATTAGTAGATAGAGCGAATGATCTGTGGTCTATTTGTTACTCTTACAGGGATGCTCTTGGGTGTAGTGAAACTGCTGCACAGGTAGGGGGAGCTACACGGGGTTACAGCGAGTCAGGCGGTGCATGAGTGGAGGGTCAGTTCAATGTTGGAAGCTAGGAGGCGTGAGCCTTCTAGGTTTGGGTGTAGTTTAGTTTAGTTTATTTAGTTAAACTAGCAAGTGAAGTTGCCAAGTGCTAACAGTTTGCTGATCTGCAAATGCCTGGGAAGTGTGTGTTCAATAATGTATGGTTGTATTGCTATTGAGGCCTACCCATATAAAATGACCTAAATAAAGTCATGGAAATGGGGAACAATATTATGGAAATGTTTTGAAAATTCATTACAGCTGCAAGCAGCAATGAACAGGCCCTCACACCTTTGCGCATATAGGGGGCACTGGTGGGAAACCAGCTGATGCGCCTGTTTGTTTCAGTGAAAGTTGAATCTACATGTAGGAGTGAGACTGTATTTATGGCACAGAGTGAGGGTGCTGAAATGACCTATTGCACGTTTTGTAGCACTTTCTGTGTCCACTATGTTATGCTGGAGCACACACTTATCCCATGTCATGCTGCTGTATATTAGCTGTAGAAGATCTACATGAAATCTAATGATTATTGTCAGGCAGGCTTACTTCCAGTTGCCAGTAGGTGGCGCCATAACAATAAATCCATTTCAGCACCTAGATGTTGTTAGGTGGACACTTTCATCAAGAATGACAAATTTTGGGATGACTGGACAGTATATGTTAAGGTAATGAGGCTTTTTAAGACAAATTTGAGGTGGATTTGGTCAACTTGCTAGGAGGAGTACATTAAAGTATAACATGTCATTTCCTGTTGCCAGTAGGGGGCACAATAACTATAACTAACTATTGGCATGTAGATGTGTTCAGGGCAGGAGTGTCATCAAACATGAAGTTTGGAGCAGATTAGACTGTGGACAGTGGAGTTACAAATCACCTCCTGTTTGGTGGCGAAACATGGAAATTTGATCCATCGCCCCAGTCACACAGTTTAATGAAAAATCAAGCTTTTAACTACTTTTCATGTTGAAGGTCTTTAGATGGTATAGTCAACATTTTAAATCAAACGGATCAAATCTCTAGAAGGAGTTAAAGTATGACCTCTGTAAATGGAAAAAATGCAGAGAAATTGTACAGTAAATTTAAGATAGCTGACTGCCCGTTGGGTATAGGGTATGGCTCCAAGAGACTTATGTGTACGTTCACACATGATATATGGTCACACCAAATTTCGTACATGTAGATGAATCATACTGTGGGGGCTACTTCGTTAAAGTTTTGTAAGGGGGCGCTACTGCGCACTCCATAAACTATCAAATTTTTCACCAGTTCTGGTGGGTGTGCAAGGTTTTGTGAGTTTTCAAGCACCCCAGCTCCTCAAAAATGTGATTCATTTGAGAGAAAAATAATAATTTCTTCAGTTTCAATAAGGTCTTCATACTGTTAGGTGCTCAGACCCTGAAAATGTGAGGGAACCCTGTTCAAGGTGGGACATAAATAGCCGAGTGTCTGAATACAAAAGTCAAGTGGAGAAATGGATTTGTGGTGAGAGTGGTTTGAGGGGTCTCTGTGGATGTTTTGATTAAATTAGATTTTTTTAATTTAATGAATTTTGCTTTTGAATCGTCACTTGTTGGAATAATCATAATTGACATGAATTCAAGCTCGTCCCTCTGCTACTCAAATATTTGGATTCAACTTTATCTTCAGGAAAAAGAACCGTGTTTCATATGTTGATTGGGGATTATTACTTACTCACTTAAAGGATTACTGTCACTTCATTTACTCATGAATTGACAGATTTCTTTGCATCCTATTTTCATATTCTTGTTTAGTTTTATCAGTACATTTTTTTCTTTATTTCATTTTTCTCTCTCATACTTGATGGGTAAGCAGTGTTAATAAGTGAGCCACAGCACCAAATATGTAGCATAAATGCTGTGGTTTTCACTATTAATCAGTCACAGATGTTTTGTTCTTAATCTTGCTGTCTGTCACAGTCCACTAAAACAGCTTGCAGCTTCAGTGAGTTGGCACTGTGCTACTATTGACAGTGGCTACCCAAATAGAGGCACTCATTTCAGTCTGTGTTGTTATGGAGTCTGGGATTGAGTGTAGATATTTGTGATGTCAGTGAAAAACAGAGCCAACAGTAACTTATTGTGTAAAATACTGGTGTGGTTGTACTTGTGCTCCAACACTCCACTTCCTTTCCTACATATCTTCATCCCTATGCCTGAATTATGTATCTTTACTCTGTGTGTGCCCTTCCTCAGGTGACCAGCTCTCCAGTCTCCATGGATATGAATGGCCTGTCTGTGCCCACAGAGTTTCTGTCACGTCACAACTCGGATGGTGTCATCACTTTTGTCGACCCGCGCTGCATCAACGTCATTGGTTATCAGCCTCAGGTTAGCTTAGAGGATTAAAGGGACTCTGTACTGTTTATGTCATGAAAGTGTGTAATAGAGATAGGAGTGTTATCTGTTTTCAGTTTCATGTAAGGGAAATTGGCTTTGTCCTTGCAGTTCATATCATTTTGCCAACAGTGACCTTTCATGAGCTTTTAATCAAGTCTTTTCCTTGTTAAAGTGGTATATCATAAATTTACTTCAGCTACAGAGAAAACTAGGCCTTCATTTGAAACAGGCTTGCATTAGAGTATATTATAAATTTTCATACTTTTCGGGGGGTAAGTAAGAAGCCTGCCTGTTTTCTGATCTGCTCCTGTTTGAATTTTCTGTCGTCTGATAAATTGCATACAATGCACATTTTCACATCACTGATTCAGTAACAGTCTGTACAAGAAGAGAGTTATGTCATACTAAGTGCTCTGCAGCTGTAACTTTCTCTTATTTGAAAAGCGATACAATTTTCATTCACTAACTTATTCCAACTCTTTTTAGACTGCTGCTATCACCAGTGATACTCAGTACCTCCTGCACAATGGTTTCACATTACAAACCTTCGAGTTGCTCAAAGGCAAATTAATTTCCCTCCCTGGTTGGCTTGTAATGTTTCACATTAGTATGGATGAATATGGATTTAAGCAGTAACATAGCAGCAATTGAAAGAACAATAAAGCAGAATCATTAAGAAAATGATTGCAGCAGAGGGGTGAGTAGGACACAACTCAAATGGTTGAAATGATGGAATTGAGTTAAAGGAAATGGCCACTTTAGAATGAAAATACAGACAGTACTTACTGCCCCTCATGCCAACAAGAAGTCCAGTGTAGTTTTTTAATCCACAAAACTCGTTCAGGGTATCGGAGGATAAAAGCTAGCCGGAATAACAGCTACACTTGAAGTGCATGGAACCCACATTTTGAAAATATAATAAAACTCCACTAATGCATTTCAAAAACGTCAGAACAGCTCATCCGTCGTAATCCAAGTGCCCTGAAGCCGCGGCATGCAAAACTGACTTGAAAAGACGTAATTTACTCCACTTTTATAGCATCATTTCTCACCGTGGTCAGTTAGCCTGCCCTGCAGGATTACTGTGTTTACATGGCAACTCGCACGAAACTAGCTGATGGCTAGTGGTGGTGCTAGTTCTCGAGTCCCGATACCCCAAATGAGTTTTGTGGATTAAAAAACTACACTGTACTTCTTGTCGGCATGAGGGTCAGTAAGTACTGTCTGTATTTTCATTCTAAAGTGGCCATTTTCTTTAACCATGTGAGCTATCAGAGCACAGGTAACAACCTTTATTTGCTCTTACCATTATGGTGTGCCATTTTCTCCATACAAGATTTTATTTTAGTATTTACAGTTTGATAATTAAATTAATCCTGTCATGACGAAATGAGTGATAGGACTTGTTTCAAAATATTTTGCTTCTCAGACAAAAAGAATTTAAATAAAATCGGAGAAACGTGGCTGACCACCTGCCCCTTGTTAAAGGCTTCATATCTGAATTACAAGCACTTGTTTTCCATCATGTTGACCACTTACCTTGAAATAATTCACTAAGGCTCTGTTGCAATACTCTAGTCACGATATGGTCTCAGATGAACTCCTCATGTTCTGCCTGAGAGGCAAATTCCATGACTTATGCTGCATTCACATGGATTCAGGCAGACGATAGACAGCAAACTGGATATCATTGTAGCAGAAGAGAGCAGACAATAAAATAAGGTTAGGCCAGCAGAGAATACCAGCAATGGTAACAGTAGATGGCATTAATGTTCAGATTTAAAATATTTCAACTATTTGCCTTCCTCTGTGAAGGAATTTACAACCGCATGTTATGCACCTCGCGCAATGAGAAAACATGGGCAATCTGGACAACAACAAGCTGCGTTTTATAACTGCATGCATCACCAGAGTAATACATAAATAATAGAGTAGTGCAGGAATGACATTTTTTTGTAGGTCAACCTGAAAGTTAACATCACCCTGGTTCTCTCAACAAAAAGCTAATGAGATTTTTTCATTGGACTTTGAAGTATAACAGAAAATAAGCTTGAAGACAACATAAGTTAATGTTTGTTCAGCAAGATAATCTTCACAAATAAACATCATTTTTAAAACATGAATGCAATCACCAGAAGTAAAAAACTAATGTTAATCTATAAACAGGCTACATCACAATCACATGACTTCCACATCACCACCACAACTAGGCTGTAAAGACATGTTTTGTGTGTTGATGCTCCGTAGTGTCATTTAGCCACTTGTTAGCAACTGCCTTTTTAAAGACATAAAAAAGCTTCAAATTTCACATTGTATAACAAAATGTGAGAATCTGTTATGCTTGTTTTAACAACAGACCTTATTTTAGGCATCAAAACCAACTTACCAAAAACCCACTGACACTGAGACAAGTGAACCGGGAGTGCAAAAATGCTAACTGCTAAGACTCACTTCTGCAGCACGCTATAGACACACAATCATTTTATTTAATATATTTTATTCCATACTTTGTAAACAATATGTAGCCCTACGTTCGTGAGTTCCCCAGCATAGACGCACAGATCCCCCTATAGGTTTACAGTCCTTTATTCAGGCTGTCTGCTACGAACAACAATCATTAAATTAAATAATGAATCACATGTGCCTGCAGCTGCCCGGCTCACGCAGCACATGCTCTTCAGTAGGCTACGTTTTCAACTGAACCAACACACAGGCAGAGGTTTCCTTCCTGTAGAAAGCAGACGTTTCCAGGACCAGCAAAAAAACGGGAGCAAGAGCAGTCAGATTAATCAGCAGCAGCTGTCCCAATCAACTCACCTGCTGTTACTCTCCTAAGCCATCCCCACATACATCTCTCTCCTGCAGCCAACTGCTAACCATGCCCCCTTCCACACAACAGGGCATCACCATAGCAACATATTGATATGCATGTTTTTTTGTTTTTGTTTGCCGTTCTGCTATTCTGTGGACTGTTAATTGGTTTTTACTGTGCTATCGAGAAAGTGCTATCAATCTGCCATCTACTGTCTGTGGAAGTCCGTGGGAATGCAGCATTAGCAGTAGACTGCATTATCTGTTATTGTATTGCTGAGCAACCAGGTTGAGATACATTTGGTGCCTGCACTGGTATATGAAACACATTCCTATGGCCAGTCAGCTTTTGACTTGGTTGACTCAACGAGAAACCACTGAGAAGAACTTTTTCATACATAACAAATGCATTCTGTAAGGAGGAACTGTTAAAGTCCTGAAGACTTTGCTGCAACACATTTACCTTACTTCTCAACTGAAATATCTGGTATTTATTGTCAACAGCCCTATAACATATGCAGTTAATTTTCAGCTTCAAGAAAATGCTTTCACTCAGTGTTTGAATCACTTTCTTCCCTCACCTCAACTAACTTACATTTAATGTCTTGATGAATGTCATGATTCATTTTGTGTCAAAATCAGAGGAAGATAAAGAACTTGTGAGTTAAAACTGCGGTTATTTTACCGCAAAATGACTCTCATAACTCATGTCTAGAAAACGATGCAGCATCATCTTTTATCAACATTATGTTGTTACTCCAGTTATACCTGTGGCTCAAAGGTTATTCAGAATGTACTCTAAATGTACCAGCCTTTATTTAAATAATGATCTTATACCCTCATTAGAGGGATAGTTCAGAGTATTTGAAGTGTGGTTATATGATGTACTTATCCATAGTCAGTGTATAGCCTGCAACAGATTTTGGTTGGCATGTCCCCACTTTGGAGGAGTACTGCCACAGAAGCTAAACAATGTACTGCCACGGACTGGGACAGCAGCAAAGCTTATTTTAAACACTTTAAAAAATCAATATCAGTTTAAGCGTTGGCTTTATTAGGAATATTTTCATTGCTTTCCTTTGCCATTGGACAGTACTTCCGTGTTTTGAAGGGTTTGTTTGGATTCACCAAAATTGCACAATAACACAAACAAACTCGTGTTCTGTAGGGTAAAATTACTGTTTTTGTTAAAGGAGTCTGGTAGCTTTAAAGAGAACATAAGTAAGCTTCACTTTCACTTCGATTTCCCATCAGAAAGGGCTGTCTGACCTCAAGATAAGGGCGTGTCTACTTAGCATTTTTCTTTGGCAGAAAAGTGGTGGCAGGGTGATTAATCACTTCGTCCCAGTGCTTTATAACACGCTACACTAGGGTTGTCATGAGAACCGATACTTCGGTACCAAGTCGATGCCAACACGCAAAAAATACGTCGGTACCTGTTTTTTTTCTGTACCGCAAGTACTGGATACAACTTTGCCCTCAGTGGGCCATGTGGATTCCTGTCAGAACTGACGGTGGCAGTATATGCGTGTCAGTCGGTGCCAAGGACGAGCGTCGAAGAAGAACACCTGTTCTCTGTCGTCTTTGCTGGAAACAATGGCTTTTACATTTGCTGCTGAAACCACAACACCTCAGCTTGACGAAAAGCCAGGTAGTAGGAGTCGTGTGTGGAGAGGGTCTCATTTAAACCGCAAGCAATGTGTTCGCATAGCACTTGCGAACAGTCGCTGTTTACTCACGTTTTTTCATTTCGGCGAGCCTTGGAGTTAAAGTTAAAATCTGAAACAGTTTTAATAAAGTAGTGAATTTAGAAATCCATGAGTTCTGTTTTTTTATTTTTATCGTGGTATCGAATGAGTATCGAGAATCGTGGAAATTAACTGGTATTAGTATCGACTACTGAAATTCTGGTATCGTGACAAGCCTACGCTACACATTGGTTTTGTTTCTGTGACAACAGTATCTTGATATTGATGTTAGCTAGGTAAAATGCTAGGTGAAAAGCTATGTTAACAGAAGGTTGACTACACTAAAAAAGCAGAACTCTCACCAGCAATATTCAGTGTCCAGCCAGTTCTCTCCCACAAATGGGCTTTACCTGTCTTTGTTGTGATAACTTCTGACTGACAAATTTATAGATAGACAGTAGCTAAAAGAGTGGCATTGACGACACCGGTGCCTATCAGAAAATTTTGAGATTTTCAACTAGAAGTGCTAAAAGCAGCCTCACAAAACAGCTGGAGCTGTGGAAAAAAAGATGCTGGTTGCTGCACTTTTTCTCAAGTTGGCAACGTTTGCTCTCCTCATTGAGAACCATTATGAAGAGATGCTGGTGGGGCACCCAACAGCTCACCTGGTAGAGTGGGCATCCCATGTACCATAGCTGTGTCCTTATCACAACAGGTTGGGTTCAGTTCATACCTGTGTCCCTTCGTTGTATGTCATCTCCCCTCTCGCTACCCATTTCCCGTCACTCCTAACCTGTATTATAAAATACAGCCAAGAAAAGACACTGGTGCTTAGAAGAAGGAAAAAAAAACACTATGTGCACACAGGCCCTGAAGTGGAGAAAATATTTTAAAAATAGCGTACAGCTAAGCAAATTTTTATTATTTATGTGTTTAAAATATGCTTTGCTGCTAACCTCTTACCACAGCAGCACATTGCTTAGCTTAGTGGTGGTACTTCTGTCTGCTCCTCCTAACTGGGAGCAAGCCAACAACATCCACTTTAGTTAGTACACTTACTATGGATAAGTACCTCATTCAGACCCACTTCAAAAAGTTTAAATCAAATCAAATCAAATCAAATCAACTTTATTTATATGGCACTTTTCATACAACAGTAACACAAAGTGCCTCACAGAGGTTAAAAACAACAAAGATCCAAACAGAAAACAAAAAGAAAAGAGAAAACCCAACCCTCCCACCCAACAAAAAGCTATTTAGCTCATAAAATTGAGTTAGATAAAGAGATCAGTTAAAAGCCTGATTAAAAAGGTGAGTCTTGAGCCTCTTTTTAAAAACATCAACAGTCTCTGCAGCTCTGAGGTTCTCCGGCAGGCTGTTCCACAATCGGGGGCCATAATAATTAAATGCCGCCTCCCCGTGTGTTTTAGTCCTAACTTGTGGTATGGTTAAAAGGCCGGTGCCGGAGGACCTCAGGGTCCGTGAGGGTTGATATGGTAAAAGCAGGTCAGATAAATAAGAAGGCCCAAGGCCGTTAAGACATTTAAAAACTAATAAAAGAGCCTTAAAATCGATAATGAAGCGCACGGGGAGCCAATGCAGCAATTTTAAAACTGGTGTGATCTGCTCCCGCCCTCTGGTCCTCGTCAGCACTCGTGCAGCTGAATTCTGTAATAATTGTAGATTTGAGATACTCTTTTTGGGAAGACCAGAGAGCAGGGCATTACAATAATCTAACCTACAGGACATAAAAGCATGCATCAGCACCTCCGTGCTGGCCTGAGAGAGAAACGGGCGGACTCTGGCTATATTCTTAAGGTGGTAGAAACCTGCCTTTGTTATGTTTTTAAAATGTGGAATAAAACAGAGCTCAGAGTCAAAAATCACACCCAGATTTTTTACAGATTATGTTGGTTTAAAATCCTGTAGTTTTGGTAAAAGTTTCTCTCTCTGGCCTTCAGGACCAATGACTAAAACCTCTGTTTTGTCCTGGTTGAGCTGCAGGAAATTCGCTGCCATCCATGACTTTACATCTAAAATGCAGTTATAAAGGGCATCAATTGGCCCTGTGTCATCAGGAGACACAGCGATGTACAGTTGCGTATCATCAGCATAACTATGAAAGCTGATGCCGTGCCTCCTGATGACGTCCCCCAGAGGAAGCATGTAGAGATTAAAAAGAGTTGGGCCTAAAATTGACCCCTGGGGGACCCCACACTTTAACTCATGGGTTCCTGAGGAACACGTATCCATACTTACAAAGAAGTGTCGATCAGTAAGGTAAGACACGAACCAGTTAAAAACAGTACCAGAGAGCCCGACCAGGTGCCTCAGTCTATTTAATAAAATGTGATGGTCTACTGTATCGAAGGCGGTGGTTAGATCCAGTAGTACCAAGACTGTGAGTTTATGGTTATCAAAATTGCACCTGATGTCGTTTAAAATCTTTAAAAGGGCTGTCTCAGTACTGTGGTTCATCCTAAAACCAGACTGATACTTCTTTAAAGTGTTATTTGTATTTAAAAAATCATTTGGTTAAAAACCAGTTTTTCTAAAATTTTGCTTAAAAATGGTAAGTTGGATACAGGTCGATAATTATTAAGAATGTTTGGGTCTAAATTGTTCTTCTTCAGAAGGGGCCTCACCACCGCCGTTTTAAAGGAGGCCGGGAAGACACCTGTCTGAAGAGAACAATTCACCATGTACAGTAGCTGTTCCTCAAAGAATCCATAAAATGTTTTAAAAAATGGTGTGGGAATTGGGTCTAAAGACCGGTTGTTGAATACCAGTTTATAACAAATCTGTGGACATTACATTCCTGATGTTCAATGTAGTATGCAGTTTGAAATAGGTGCCGTGTATATATTTGGTTAAACAAATAGTGAGGATAAATTGCAGTTAACTGGCTCTTATCATGTCCTGTAGGACTTGCTGGGGAAAGATATTCTGGAGTTCTGCCATCCTGAGGACCAAAGTCACCTAAGAGAAAGTTTCCAACAGGTAAGGGACTGTAGCTGTTAACTGAATCTAAAGCTTGCTTTTGTAAGTGGTGAAAATGACAACAGTGGAGATCACAGAGTTAAAACTAGAGACATGTGAAGAAGAGAAAAAATTATTAATTAAACAAAGGTACATAGGTATGTAAGAGTTAATGTAGTGTTTTTCAAAAAGCAGGGTTACAAAGTGATAGTGCTGATAAGCTTTCGAATCAGTGTTTAAAACAGGGGTGTCCAGGGGTCTTTCTTAATACAGGGGGACAATTGTGTCCAAAATCCAGCAGCTTTACTACAACACATCTGCCAAAATTCAATTGAATTGATTTTTTATAAATATTTTAACAGCAAAAGATGATGTATGCAATTAATTTAGATTATTAATCACAGAGCATGTAATAGATTAGATTAATTTTTTAAATCTCTGGACAGCCCTAGTAAGAATTAAAGATCATTCAACATCATACTTAAAACAGTAACAAAAGTATTAGCATCAGATTATACGTAAGTGTAAAAGTAGTCATTATGCATTAGTCATTATTTATTCAGAATTCATATGATTGTAAAACAGTAAGTATAGCCAATGCAAACAAAGATGTCTGATAAGGAAGATTTTGTTATTGTTGCTATTGTCATTATGTCTGCCCTGCATCTCTCTCTGGCTCTGTCTGTCTCTCCATCTCAGTTTCTCTCTGTCGCAGTTTCTCTCTCTGTCTCTCCCTCTCTTAATGTATCATGTTGTCATATGGATAATTGCAAATCTATTATGTTGATATGCGTTGTACAACATCTATCTCACATCTGTCTGTCCTGGAAGAGGGATCCCTCCTCAGTTGCTCCTCCCCAGCCAACATTTGTATGTGGGGCCCATGTAGGTAGTAAATGGGCTAACAAAATGGGCCCTATATGGGATTGTCCATGGGTTCCATAATGGCCCCATTCCAGTTGCCCACATGGTTGGGTTTAATCAAGTGGGCCCCACATAGGTTATGCTAGGGCTACCTGGGTACCAAGTGGGTCTGGGCCCAAAATTAGCATCTTATCTGGGCCCTTATTGGGTAAACCCACTCATGTGTGCAACTGGCATGGGGCCAATGTGGAACCTGTGGACAATCCCACATAGGGCCCATTTTCATGTCCATTTACGACCCACATGGATCCCACATACAAATTTTGGCTGGGTCCTGAGGTTTCTACCATATTTTTCCATGTTAAAGGGGTCTGTGAGGGTCCAAAGGACAGAGGGATGTCGTATGCTGTAAAGCCCTCTGAGGCAGATTGTGATTTGTGATATTGGGCTTTAGAAATAAAATTGAATTGAATTGAATTAAAATAAGAGGGTTATCAAATATAAAGTTGAGGCGTAAACTAGTACAGTAACTAGTCCACTTGCCTTTCTAGTCATCCAATCAAGTGGTTTTTACACTACGAGTCACATTCACCCATTCGCACACATTTATACACTGGTGGCTGAGGCTACTATTGGGATTCACTGGACCACGAATGATTTCTCATTTGTGCAGGTTTAATTGGACATATAAAGGTTTTTCTTCTGGGTCTTGCCATCTGGAATGGTGGCTGAGACCGCATGTTCTTTGTTCTTCAAACAAAGGACAGCCATATGGCACTCGTCTCCACAGGGTGCCTCATGGTCACACCTAAATGAGATACCAGTCTTCAAACTTGTTTGGACAGTACTTTCACAGTGACATGTGACTCTGTGATGTCACCAAGCAAACGACTGGAAAAGTTTCTTCTTTCCATCCGCTCTTTTTTTTTTCCTGAGCCGCTAACGGGCTCACTCTATAGAGGTAGGACATCACACGGAAGGGCCTGCTATGCCTTCTGTTCTTTCACACTGCATGCTCACAGCAGACACAGAACCTGAAGACCAGGGATGTTAGTGTGCCAAACACAGGGTTTGCAACTAACTTTCCAAAAACAAGGAGAACCAAATTGAGTTAGCACCCACACGTCTAACTCTGCAAGGACACTGAGCGACTGGTCTCCTCGGATATGCACCTTCGGAACAAGGACACAGCAAAGACTGCTTCTGGAAACACAGCCCTTTGCAGCCTTCCTCTGGCAACTCAAAGTTCCTGTGTTTTTTCCTTTGTCTTTGTCCCGACTGACCACACGGTCAGGCAAAACCTCCCCCGATCTGAAGCCATCTTTGATTCTGCCATCTTGTAGTTCTCTGTTGTCAGCCTTTTTGTTTGTAGGCCACACAGCCTTTGTTTCACACACACACCTTTCCTCTCTCTCTCTCTCTCTCTCTCTCTCTCTCTCTTGCATATACACACATATACCTACACACACATATACACACCCATGCTTTTATGTAGTTAGTTAGTTAGTTAGTTAGAATTTGTATGTTTTGTTGCTTTGCTTTCTTTAGGAATAAATACATTTAGAATCATACCTGCTGTCTGATTAATATTGTACAACAGTGAATGAATAGTCAACCTCTGCTATGCCAAGAACACCAAATTCCTTCACACTCTATTGTTAATATGGTAATTTTGGTTATAGTTATTAATTTTACTATGAATCAGAATTCGAAATTGATAGTTTAGTGAACTTTATGAGACTGATATCATTAACTGGATATCATTTTTCCCCTTTTTGGGAATGGTGCTTAATGGTGATTTAATGTAAATTAAGTCACATTATTTAACGTAATTCTTTATTTCCAATAGCCATTTTGATACTTTAATTGGAGGCCTGTTACAAGGTCAAGTCCCAACAAATGCTGCCCCGTGTTAAGGCCTAGATCTCACAACACTACCATACAAGGTGCCATCTGCTACTCAATTTTTAACACAGTCATACACTGATGAAACAGCCATCAGGGGCTATTTGGGGTTCAATATCTTGCCATCTTGATACTTAGACGTGCAGACTAGAGGAGCCGGAGACTGAACCGCTGATCTTCCGATTGCTGGATGACCTGCTCTACCTGCCCATGATGACAGCATAAATGATAGCAAAACAATGTATGAGACTGTTAATTTATGTCATTTATTTATGAAGCTATGAGCACTTGTTTCAGCTCAGTGTGAAGTCTCTTGAGTTTTGCTGTCGTCTCTGGCGCATTTCACTGCATGCGGAGGAGAGACAGTCAGCAGTGTCTCATACTCACCATACCACTGTGAGTGCAATAACAGCCCTTTAAATTTTCAATTTCATTCTATGTATTTACTTGTCTATTTGAAAAGGACGAATGCATAAAACACCGCTTCATGTTTAAAATACTAAGTACTGTAGATGCAATGCACAGAGGTTTCTAGCCATGGCTACTTTGCCACCCTGTCCCTGGTTAGGCTTTTAGAATGAGTAGAGTAATTTATTAATGTAATCAGTGCAAAGGAAGTACACACAGCTAAAACAATTACTCAAAAGAATACAGTTCATTCAGGTCGGCCAACAGTGAATGCACTGAAGCAACAAACACAAGGCCAAAAGATAAAAGGGAGGGTTTGTTATTCATTACTTGATTTTGTTAAAAAACAAACAAACAAACAAACATGTAAGTTACAAACTGGATGCAGGCATTTTTCTTCAAGATGCATTGCAGAGCTATTCAACTGTAATGCATATGCATTGGATTTATTTAAATAATTGTATAGTTGTGTACTTGATGTGTGCATTGGGCAGCTGCATTATGTAGGAAAGTGTAAGTGTTGGATGAGGACTTGTTATCAGCAGATGCTCAATATTAAATGACTTGGATGGGAATGGAGGCAAAAAAACTTGATCGGGGCACCCCTAAACCTTACCATTGTGCAGACGATTATAACAAAAGTCAAGCTCCTCAGCCAAATGCCAACTAACTGCAGGCACAGCCTTTTGAGCTCTCATTACATTATGAGGCGAATCTCTCAGGATGGCAGCTGTCATTTCATTCACTACAGCACCACCCCAATATGTCAATAAGCAGAACAAAAAACAGACGGGAAGATGAAGCTAGAATGGACCTAAGTCACTCATGATCAGTAACGCGTTACAGTAACGCCGTTAGTTTTGGCAGTTACTAATACTCTAACGCATTAGTTTTTAAATTCAGTATTCAGTTACTGTTACCAAATGGTGCATTACTCCGTTATTTTTGGCCAACATTTTAGCCCTAAGCAATAAAAGATAGTCAAGTCAGATAGAGGTATATGAACAATTCTTACCAGAGCATCTTAATGAAACACGTATCTCACCATCTCTGAAGTCACTGTCGACCTGCTGGCCTCACCACAGTGCTGTAACGTTACATTAAGCGGTAGCGCTTCTGTAGATTTTTAGTCCCAGTAACGTTATATCCAGTGACGTGATATCCATTGTTATCCCAAGGAAGCTTTTGTTGTGGACAGACAATGTCTGCAGTGGGCGACAGACTCGACATCATCATGTAACGTTAGCTCTTCAAATGTTCTCTTTAGCTCATTTTCTATATTTGTATCCAAGTACCGTAGTTGCAAAACGTTTAGCTGCCTGACAGCGAGTGACTCCATTGTAGAAGACAGTTGCATGTTTCCTATACCTTTTTGTCAAGTTGTAGTCTAACAGTCCCTTGGTTAAACTCCATCCGCTGTCGCTTAGGCAATGTACCTACGAGCCAATACAGGTAGGAAATGTTTTGGGCTGCAGGGCTGAGTTTCCCAAAACATGATCCTTCTTAGCAATGTTGTCTTCTTTGTGGCTTAGAAAAACTACACTGCAAAAAGGAAAAGCACCTAGCGCCCTCTAGCGTCCCCACTCAGTCATCTACAGCCAGGACGTACTCAGAGTATACGTATACGTATACGTATCAGTAAAGCATTACTTTTTGGTTTAAGTAACTGAGTCACTAACTGAGTTACTTTTTAATGAAGTAACTACTAACAGTAACTAGTTACCCAAACCATTTACTACATCATGAGCAGTGTTGTGCTAGTTACTAGTAGACTAATTGTGTCCCTGTGAAGGGGGCTAATGCCAAGCTGACTGAAAACGATCAAAGCTGAGTTTAAATTACCTTTTGACAGTCTTTTATACTTACGTGCTGGCGACAGCCATGGCCAGAGGTATTATGTTTTTGGGTTGTCTGTCAGTCCGTCTGTACATTCATCCATCCAATCCTTGTGAACACTATTTCTCAAGAACACCTCAAGGGACTTTCTTCAAATTTGGCACAAATGTCCACTTGGACTCAACGATGAACTAATTAGTTTTTGGTGGTCATAGGTCAAAGGTCAAGTCTAGGTGACCTCATCTGTCTCATTCTTGGATGTAATATCTCAAGAATACCTTGAGGGGCTTTCTTCAAATTTGGTACAAACATTCACTTGGTCTCAACGATGAACTGATTAGATTTCGGTTGTCAAAGGTCAAGGTCACTGTGACCTTGCATCTGTCTCATTCTTGTTAACACGATAATCTCAAGAACACCTTATGGGACTTTCCTTAAACTTGACACAAACGTCGACTTGGACTAAAAAATTAAGTGATTATGATTTTGTGGTCAAAGGTCAAGGTCAGTGTGACCTCACAAAACATATATATATCATAAACATATGATTATATAGATCTTCTGTGCTGTTGGGGGACAATGTGTGTGATGCTTCCATGTTTTCACAGACATGGATGTAAACTGTAAGAGAAACTTGTGCAGAGGCATACAGCTGTGAAAATTATAGTTTTTAGTTGAGTTAAGGGTTGTAAAATCAATTTCTAAATGTCATATTTAAGCCATGTCTTTTAACTGACCAAACAGCAGTTGCAATAGCTGTAAAAAGCAAAACCCACATTAATTGATACAGTTTTGCACCAGCTCTTTTTAAGTGCCTTAAACTGATGTCCCCATTACATTACTATTGTAGCAGTAAAATAACATTAATTCTAAGGTGCGTGTTTCCCTATATCCTTATGCTGAAATAGAATCAAAAGTTTTCCCTGGGGGGGCATGCCCTTTGAATCTTTTTCACCCCTGAATAACATGGTTGCTAACTTATCAGGGGTGAAAAAGGTTCACCCCTGGTTGCAAACTTATCAGGGGTGAACCTTTTTCACCCCTGATAAGTTTGCAACCATGTTATTCAGTGTTCTCAGCTGAAATTACTGATATGGTATACACAAAAGTTAAACAAGGTTCAACCTCCTGGTACAGAAGTGACGCTGCTAAATGATTTCACCAGAGAAGACTCACCTCACTGTTTGCCCCTGTCAAACTATAAAAACACAGTCTACTTCTGAACATACAACCAAGCTTTATTTTGGCCTGTCATCATATGTGCACATCTAAAAATGAATGGCCTACTGACATTCCCTGTATAACTTTCTCATTGAAAATTTTAAAAAGATAAGATAAACAGAAGATTTAATAAATGATTCATCAATGCCAGAGCTTAGCAAATCTGGGTATTTTAGCAAGTCTTTAGGTGGATATCTATACTAAGAGGAACATTGGCAAGTACTCTCTTTTCAGAAACAGAGATTACACTGGGACATTAAAAAAAGCAAACTGGGAGTCAAAAAACACAGGAAACTCTGAGAAACCTAAGATAATGGCTCTAGAAACAACTTTTCACACTTTACTAATAAACACACCACACATACAAGACCACTGTAGTTATAAAAAGACGTCCCTTTGACTTTGATATTGTTTGGTGTAAATTAGAAAACTTTGAAGCACATTCTCACTTCATATTTTCATTCTCACTGTACTTCTGGATTTGAGAGTGAAAGCTGGCATGATGAGTGAAGTAGACACACACACACACACACACACACACACACTGTTAGAACCATGTATATATGTGATCTGCATACATATGTGTGTGTATATATATATATATATATATATATATATATATATATATATATATATATGTATATCAATTTTCAATTTCAATCAATCAATTTTATTTATAAAGCCCAATATCACAAATCACAATTTGCCTCACAGGGCTTTACAGCATACGACATCCCTCTGTCCTTATGACCCTCGCAGCGGATAAGGAAAAACTCCCCAAAAAAACCCCTTTAACGGGGAAAAAAAACGGTAGAAACCTCAGGAAGAGCAACTGAGGAGGGATCCCTCTTCCAGGACGGACAGACGTGCAATAGATGTCGTACAGAACAGATCAGCATAATAAATTAACAGTAATCCGCATGACACAATGAGACAGACAGAGAGAGAGAGAGAGAGAGAGAGAGAGACAGAGAGAGAGATGCAGGTAATAACAGTAGCTTACAACAACATTATTGAAAGTAATAATATTATAGTTATAGTTCTGGCTACTGTGGTACAATATGTTAAAAGTATGTATTAATATCTGGCAGTATACATGTGTGACAATAGTCATATGTGTATAATAACAGTACACACATACATATATTTTGTCATTATATATAATATAATGACAAAAACTCTGTGTGTGGGTTTTTCTCCTCACTGACTTGGTCAATCCATGTGAAATTTGGCACAATTTGGCACAATGTAATGGGAGGATGCTAATGAAGCAAGATTACATTAATTGGCCAAAGAGATGCCTCTCCTCATGAAGAACAAATTTGCCTCAAAATTTGCCTAGATTTTCCGCCATTTTGAATTTTTTGAAAAACACTTAAAATTGATCTCTTCCTAGGAAGTTTGACCGATCTGCATGAAACTCGGTGAACATAATCTAGAGACCAATATATAAAGTTCCCTCTTGGCAAAAGTTGGAAAACTTACTAAAACTGAGCTTCTATAAGGCAATGAATATTGCAGAGGGCGTGGCTCATCACATAAAGGTGTATAACATCTCAAGGGTTTCACCGATCACCACGCAACTTTGTAGGCATATGACCACACATAATCTGAGGGAACCCCTCCATTATTGACCCGATCAAACAAAATGGGGGTGCTAGAGAGCTAATTTCTTATCTAGGCCTTATCACCGTATCGATTTTTACTAAACTTGGTAGATATGTAGAACAGGATGCCTTAAGGTGACTGGAGAAATTTAACTCTAATTGGCAACTGGGTGGCGCTATAACAACAGAAAAATGCCTAAAAATGGCTAAAATGCGACCGATCACTGTGGCTCCCCCTGTGGCCGAATGTTGGTTGTTATTTTTTTTCTAATTTTTGGTATGACTAAGTCATGGTATGGTATACTGCTGCAACAAGGGCTAGCAGCACCTTTCCCATGTGATCTACCAGTGCGCCCCACTTTTAAGTCAATACAACATATAAACACTTTAACTATCTGCCTTTCAACGTGCTACCTCAACTACTAATGTACAGTTTTAGCTCACTAAGTATTCCACTATTGCCAATGGTACTACTGTACTTTCAATAAAGCAGTCGTACTATCAAATTCACAGAAACTCTCAGTTCAGTTGACTATTTAATCTGCAATTTCCTATGACCTGTATCCCAAACACACACCATGTGAAACTATACGTAGGCAACTGTGCACTCAATGGGTATGGACTAGTATATGGACTAGTATTTTTGTTTTTGTTTGTTTGTTTTGTTTTACCTTACCCAGTTAATTTGATCTGTGTATCAGGTTTAATTTATCTGATTGACTGGGTCATGAGATCTGGTTTTCAGGTGAATTTGATTTAGTTACCTAGTTAATTTGATCTTACCCAGTTAATTCATTCTGGTTTTCAGATTTATTTGATTTGGTTATCGGGTTTATTTAAATTTTAACTGGCTTATTTGATCAGGTTATCTGGTTTATTTGATCTTATCTGGTTAATCTAATCTGGTTTTCGGATTTATTTGATCAGGTTATCAGGTTTATTGGATTTACCCATTTTATGTGGTTATTGGGTGTATTTGATCTGGTTATCTGGTTCATTAGACCAGGAGCCTTTTCCAGAAAGCATTTTTTTCTCTCTTTTATTTCTAAAAGAAAGAATGCCAGGAGGTTTTTAAATAGAACATTTTAAATTTTGAATTTTTTAAATTTTGGGCCTACACATCATTTTATGCAGGGAAACTATGGTGTTTTTTAACCCGGATCCAATTTTCCATATTGGTATGCCTAAAACACTAATGGAAGGAACTGTTTTTGAAATTGTCCCAGTAGTGAGCGAGACCGCTGCAGCCGCAGTGGCAAAACAAGCTGCAATTTAATCCCCATGGGCAACAGTGCACTGTCAGTCGACGTCCATCAAAAGTGCTTATCTCTGGCTGGCACTAACAGGCTAAGACTGCCGTTGTGAGTGCCTGACAACACCATGAAAAAGACCCCACAGAGAAACTAAATATTTTCCTAGCATCTCGGTGATTTGGTCTGTTTGCCAGCATGTGTAACTAAGTCTTGTTCAAAGAGAAGTCTCCTTTTGAAATCTTGCAGACTTTTCCACTTTGTCAGAAGCAGCTAAATATTTAAACCATGGCATTAAAAATCTTTCAAGTAACACTAGGGTCCCCCTGTAATGCTATCAGACACTTCCAACCTTCCAACAACAATCTGAACATGTCAGTTGCAAAAACAAGCACCCTCAGTCAGGGCTGCCCCTGACCAAATTGGGGCCCTAAGTGAAATTTTATTTGGAGCCACTTTTTTACCATTTTACCACTCCTTTTCATCAGAGGTGAATGCATAGGGCGTTAACAAGACATTCAATAAATGTTGATCAGGGCCACTGGAAAAAAAAAAAATCTCTAGTCTAGACAGAGACTGGAGACAGAGATTCCTATCTAATGAGTAGCAGCTTAGGTGTTTGTGCCACAAAGTTTTATTTCAACAACATGCCCACCTTCAAGTGAAGCACGAGCTTCCTCTTGTTTTGCCTTTTTTTTTCCCTCTTGCTCCCTCCTGACTCGAGATGTCTTTTGGACGACATGTCGACAACTCTTCACCTGCTGCAGCCCTGCAAGTGCCTGCCGGCACACCCCTCTGATTGGTCAGATGTCGAGTGCTGTCAATCATTGCAGCGACGCATGCGCGGTCAGATTACAGGTCTCTTCTCTCCTTCCTCGAGCTGATTCTGCGTGCGCCTCACGGTAGCACAAATGCGTCCACTCGCGCAAAATGTGGCCCCTCCATGGAAGATGAGGCCCTACGCACAGCGTACACAACGTGTTCTGCGTTTAGGGAGGGGCGGCCCTGCCCTCAGTAGATGCAAATTGACAGTGCGCAACCACCTGCAGCGACCACACTGCAGCCTGCCACGCCACTGTGACCGCAGTGTGCTCTCTCTCTCTGTCTCTCTCTCTCTCTGAGTGCAAAGTACAGCACAAGACAAAACAAGAAAAAACAAAGGTAGTGAAAGGCAATGCATACATAGGGCTAGATAGTAGGGGTGGGGGTAATAATCAATAATTATATGCGTCGTGATGTGGACATGGATGATTTGACACCAATTCATAAATGTCAGTAATCGATTATTAGGAGGTGGAACTTAACCACAAGGGTGCAGCAATCAGCAGTAACAAAGACAAACGAGACCAGCTGACCATCACCAGCTGCAGCATTACCAACTTAAAACACCTCTGTGGTGATGAAAATAATTCTCTTCTCAGTCTGCTGGTTTTACCTCAAAAACCATTTGCTCTGTCTGCTCAGCAACTTGGCTTTCTCAGGAGCAAATCATAGAGTTTAATAATAACTAGATATGAAACACCAAAATGGTGCTTATTCCTTCCAATGGAGTTTCTCTCCTGCTGCATAAGCCAAAAAAGGTTTTCTAGCTTTTGGATTTACTTTCGCAGTATGCAGCCTACTGTGCAGTAGTATTTTTCCTGCTTGCCCCACCCAGGAGTTCCTGCTAAGCTCATAGACATAACATTGTGATGATGTCACAGATTTATATATCACTTTTCTCGGCTTGTGGAAACTCTTACATAAATAAAACCACCATAGCTCAAAAATTCAGAACAGAAGGATTTTTAATTGACATTGTTTGCAGTTGGAGGTGTCCTGTCAACAGTTTTACAGACGTCTCTTTTACAGTAGTGGTCTATGCAGAAAATGCTTTCAAGTCCATAGGGGATTTTTTTTTTAACTGTAGTACTGCAAGTGGCCACGGGGAAAAAGCGCCTGGAGCGAATGAAGAGAGGCTGCTTGCCGTTCCACTGCTGGCATAATGCAAATAACAACACAGCTAAGCTGCGGCGCACAATGCCTTCTTCTCACATTATACTTATCCGCACAGCAGTCTGTACGGTGCTTTTAGATTTATTCATTCAATAATGCAGTTAACTTTTTAAAATAAAAAGCCTGCAGAGCATTTCTTATCCAACAATACATAAATTACATACTACCACAATGTAAGCAAGTAAATTCATCTGTTAGTTTTATTATGGATCACAACAAATCCAGTATAGACTACTATGTTAAAGAAAAAGAGAGAAAATAAATCATGTGTTGAAGTCAACCATTTTGATGCATGGTGATGCATCGATAATCATGTTATCATCCAATCATTGCCGTCTGAATTGTAATCGAATCAAATTGTAATATGTATGATGATTCCCACCTCTAGACGGGAATATAGACAAAACAGGACAAAACAAAAAGACATACAATAAACAAGCAAAAGACAGTCTGTAGTATTCTTGCTGTTACTGATATGCAAACCGGTTGTTTTGTTTGAATTATTGTTAAAATTATTACTTTTATGCATATACAAAATAATGAATATGATAATAATAATAATGTTATTATTGGCTGACTTTACACTCCAATTCCATCACTACAGCTGAGTGTAACATGAGACTCCTGTGTGATAAGAAATGGAAATAAAAATGAAAGGTTATCTCTTATTAGAAAAATAATTCAAAATGATTATTATAAATGCAACCTTTTGGTCAGATAGACCTAATCAGTTCTTAACTACCTTTCCACTCCTTATGTTGGTAGCAGGAAGAGTCTGGCATTACTTGAAGTGCCGGACAAGTGTTTTATGTGACATACTCAGAGTAGTTTCATCATCATCCAACTAAAGAGCAAAAAATACTCACTCTGTACTAATTTCATATGTAATAATAATTACATGTATTTTAAGTCTTTGCCCATGCTTAATATTTTGAAATTTTTTTCTGTATCCTCTGTTATAAGATTTCAGGCTATTGTTTACATTTTACACCAATGACTTTCTGCTGTCCCTTACACCAAACATTCCTACAGTTAAATATTATCACCAGTTCATCTCATATCATATGAAGCAGTCTACTTGTTCATGGTTAAGTTAGGTAACCTGAGTTAACTGAGCTGGTCTATAATCAGCTTTGTGATACCGTTTATCCAGATGATCGTAAGTGCTAATATTGTAGGCAACTGGACTTGCTTGCAAGCAAGTCCATTACCATGACCTGGATGACTGAGAATCTTCACTGTCAAGTTATCCAGATGACCATTGTTAGGGTTAGTGAAGCCAGATAACTAAACGATATCCTGGGTAAATTTTCCGTAGTACAGGCCCCTGGTCATCTGGTTATTTTGATCTGGTTATCTGGTTTATTTAAAGTGGTCATCAGGTTTATTTGATCGGGTCATCTGGTTTATTTAATCTGGTCATCTGGTTATTTTATCCGGTCATCAGGTTTATTAGGTCTGGTTATCTGATTTATATGTTTGGTCATCAGGTTTATTTGATGTGGTTATATGGTTTATTTAATCTGGTTATGTGGTTTATTTGATCTGGTTATTGGGTATATTTGACCTGGTTTGCTGTTATTTAGTCAGAGAGATCCCAGTATCTTACCTATTTATCAGCAACAGCATAATTTAACGGTGTTGCTCATTACTGAAGTTAACTAGAGGAATAGTTTCCTTTCCTCTCCCTCCCTCTCCCTGTCTGCTCTGTGGTAGCTGCCCTCTGTGTGGACTGAAAAGTTCTCCATATCTGTCATCGGCTGCTCTAGCCCTCCTCAGCAGTTTATTTTGTAGTAGTCACACCGGGAAAGAGTGCAGTGCTTTCATTATTCAGACTGACAGTCACCATTGGCTCAGTGGAGGAAGTTCAGGACTACAGTATTGGTACCAGCTGCCTGTCGCACAGAGTGCAGCTTAACTCAAATCCCAGAAATCAGGGTCATTAAAAAGGATCTTCAAACAGCTGCTAATTCCACTCTTTGAGATTCTTTCTCCACCAAGATGAAAGTGGTTTTGTTGTAAAACTGAAATGGAATAAAAGAGTTCCCCTCTGTTCTTGCCTCATCATGCCTAATTGAATGTTTCACTCTCTGCATGGAACTCTTCACTCTAAGGGGACCACATTGGAAATTGTCTACTAAAATTTTGAAGAAAATATTAAGGGTATGAAGGAAAATATATAAAGATTTTGTCATAGTAGTTTCAATCTCTGTTTCTCTTTCACCTTCAGACCCAACTGTGTAATTAAGACCTATCAAAAACTGTAATATTAATCAGTGGTTTTTCTTTCTTTGCAGGTGGTGAAATTGAAGGGTCAGGTTCTGTCTGTGATGTATCGTTTCCGAATGAAGAACAGGGAGTGGATGCTGATCCGAACCAGTAGCTTCACCTTCCAGAATCCATACTCTGATGAGATAGAGTACATCATCTGCACCAACACCAATGTCAAGTACGTTCCTAATTCTTGTCTATTTTGACATAAGCATGGCCCGTCTACTCTTTGAAATCTAATCATAGAATAGAATAGAAAGCCTTTATTGTACAGGAAGAATAAGATGCTGCATATTACATATTACTGTCTCTCTGCACAATGGTTGACAACTATGAATTTACCTCGGCTGAAGGCAGAGGTTTCTGGTACGTTTATTCTTTATTCTTTCTCTTGCCATCTCCTAAAACCCAAATTTGACCCCCTAAACATACTCAAAAACTCACCAAAATTGGCACACATGTCAGGACTGGCGAAAAATTTGATAAAATGACAAAATAAACCCCCACACTGCCAAAATGGGCTCTCTAGTGCCACCAAGGCACACTAAAATGGCCGCTGCGGCCCGTACCCAGCCAACATTTGTATGTAGGTAGTAAATGGGCTAACAAAATGGACCCTATATGGGATTGTCCATGGGTTCCATAATGGCCCCATTCCAGTTGCCCACATGGTTGGATCTCTCAAGTGGGCCCCACATAGGTTATGCTAGGGCTACCTGGGTACCAAGTGGGTATGGGCCCAAAATTGGCATCTTATCTGGGCCCTTATTGGGTAAACCCACTCATGTGTGCAACTGGCATGGGGCCAATGTGGAACCTGTGGACAATCCCACATAGGGCCCATTTTCACGTCCATTTACGACCCACATGGATCCCACATACAAATTTTGGCTGGGTAGGAATGTCGTAGAAAGATCAAGCCAAAACCGGCGTGTTGGTGTCATCGAGACCTACAAATCACGCCTTGACACCCCTGACCCAAACCCAACAGGAAGTGAGCTATTTGCCCTTTCAAAGTAAGATTTTGCCTCAAAATGCTCTTTTTTCAAAAATTATCTTCTCTTAGACTGTTTATGGTATCAGCTTCAAACACACACACATGCCAGGCCAACTCCTGCTGAACAGATCCTCTGTATAACTTTGTCATTACTTAAATGTTTTGGATTTTATGGCCTCTTCAAGGTGACGTGCCACAAAACCTCCTGACGATCTTCACGCCACCTAGACACACTAAAATGGCCACTGCTGCCCGTAGGAATGTTGTAGAAAGATCAAACCAAAACTGGCTTGTTCATCTCATCAAGACCTACAAATCACATGCTGACACCCCTGACCTAAATCCAACATGAAGTGAGCTATTTGCCCATTCAAAGTAACATGTCATTTTTCAAAAATTGTCTTTTTCAAAAAATATTTCCTCCTACACCTTTCATCGTATCGGCTTAAAATACGCACACATGGAAGGCCAACTCCTGCTGAACAGATCCTCTGAATAACTTTGTCATTACTCGAACAGTTTGGATTTTATGGCCTCTTAAATTAGGGATGCACAGATCCACATTTTTTCACTTCCAATCCGATCCCGATACCTGAATTTGGATATCTGCCGATACCGATACTATTCCGATACCAGAGCTCTGTTTGCTTTAATATTATTATCATTATTGTTGATTTTATATGAGGCTGTAATAAACTCCTCTCTACAGGCAAGTATGATATGTACTTATGTATGCATGTATGTCCCAAAAGGCAACTTGAGGTAAGTATAAGATCAGAAAAGGAGGTCAGAAAAGCAGGAAAAAACAGGAACAGGAAAAATCCCATCCTGAAAACAAATATGCAGCTGTAAGGGTTTCAAATTGATTGTCAATATTTATTAAATTCCAAGATAGTGTTAAACTACTAGTGCAATATACACTATCAAAAAAAACAAAAATTACCTGTCATATTAATCTGAACAGCACAGATACAAATCAAGTAGACACTAATATATGTGGTAGTGTTGTCACGGTACCAAAATTGGGACCCACAGTACGATACCAGTGAAAGTATCACGGTTCTGAGTAGTATCATGATACCACAGCGAAAATGAGGCAGATGTGCCTTTTGTCCTTTATAAAAAGATAAATCACTTCTCTATAATACATCAGTGATATTTCAATGGAATAAATTACTTATTGGGCTCTAGTTTCCCGGCGCAGCGCAGGGTGGCGAACCCTGCGCAGAGCTAGTTTCAAGCAGCGCATCTCGAGGCGCGCTCGGTTTGGTAGTTTGGCAGACCGAAGTGTGCTGAGATGGGTGTGGCGGCGCAGCAGGGGGAGGTGTCGACAGATCCAGCTTGACAGTTTCGTGCCAAAAGGCTTCGTCAAAGGTGCGCTAAAAGCTCGCCAGCTGAAACCAGGTCTACTGTCAGCGCAGGCGGAGCGCAGCCGGTGTAAGCCGAAGTTTGGCTGACTGGTGGACAGTGCACACACGTCACCAAAACCTCACAGGCAGGTTTCCAGAATATCAGGCACATTAACAATGCAATAAATACCCAAAAAAACACTATTCAATTCAACTATCTGCAATCAGCACATAAATGTATCTCTATATCTACTGTCCTGTCACATCTGATGTCAGATCAAAGGGGATTGGCACCGTTTGGCACGTTTGGCACGCGTAATGGAAACCCAACCTGATTTGATTAACACAGCTGCAAACTTATGAGTTCACATCCCTCTCAGCCAACCACAAACAGCCATAGCATCAGATAGAGAGTATATATTCAGCATCTGTCATCTTAGAAAAGTCAAAAGAAAAGAAACAGAGTGAGACTGCGAGAGAGAAAGAGAGAGCGCGCGAGCACGAGAGAAACACAACATTGATTTACAGTTGTGGTGACCTCCTCCCAGGCTACCTTTGCATCATCAGCCCGTGGAGGTCTGCTCGCATTTCCGTATATTCGGACACTGCGAGCTTGGACCTCCCGGACCAAACGTCAGTTTCCTCCTGGGAGAAGTTAGACCGTCTGACGCTGCTGCTCTCTTCTGCTATGACGAATTGAGTAAACTCTCATTACGCCTTCGCGCAGCGCATTTAAGGGCGAGGAGAGGTCTGTGAAACTAGAGCCCATTGACTTATTCATACTTCAAAAACGGCATCAATAAGCGATTAACATAGGGGGGATCAAAATAAAAAAAATAAATAATATAAAAATCAACCAGTCCCTTAAGTGCGGTGAGGTTTGTGGATCGTTACCTGCCACAAAGAGAGAAATGTGAACGGCTCGTTTCTCCTCTGACACGTCACATACCTGTGTGCCGCCACGGCTCGGCTGTTCAGGTACTTTTGGGCAGTCATGACACCAAGAAGAGGAAATTATTGGACCTGGAGGCAGGCTTCTCAGTCGCCGGTAAGCCGTTATCTTGCGCCGCGGAGCACTACAGCCGCCGTATTTGACAGGAATACATTCCTGTCTGTGTCTGTGACCCTGTTCAACCCACAACTGGCAGGATTCGCCTTTCGTTTCTGCTGCTGGTTGAAATCTGTACTCGCACAGTGTGCTCCTGCATTATTTCTTTTGCTCGCACAAAACTATTTTTAGTTGCAAATGCGAGTAAAATGCGCGCACCGTAGAGCTCTGTGGAAAACAAATCACTGCAGCATATATAAACAAATCTAACCTACAAGTAAAAATAAATTAATAATAACTTTCACTGCTTAAAGATACTCAATAGCTCAGCTAATACCTGAAATGTCACTGGATACAAACCACTGCAGCGGCATAACGAGTGCCAGGTGGCCAGCGCGCGCCGTTATTGGACGGCGCATGGACACTCACCCTCTTGCGATTGGACTTTGAACTTATCCCACAGTACTGCTACCTGAGGTACTCCAACATGGTATCATATGTAGCCTACTGTCGTGATTTAGTACCGCGGTCTACCGTTGGTACCAGTATACCGTGCAACACTACTATGTAGCAATCATCATATCATTCCAGCAGACAACGTGAAAGCACAGACACGACTGCGGAAATTTCTGATCCGTGAATTACGTTGGTATTGGAACCCGATACCGATACTGGATCGGATCGGCCCCATCCCTATCTTAAAGGTGACGTGCCACAAAACCTCCTGAATGTCTTCGCGCCACCTAGACACACTGAAATGGCCCACCGCTTATTGTATCGGCTTCAAACTCGCACACATCACAGGCCAACCCCTGTTGAACAGATCTTCTGAATAACTTTGTCATTACTCGAACAGTTTGGATTTTATGGGCTCTTAAAGGGAAATGTCGGTTTATTTCAATCTGTCTCCTATCGTCCTAAATTTGTTTCAAGTGACTAGTGACATAAAAATAATAGTTAGCATGTTAGCCGTTAGCCTAGATACAGCCAGGGCGCATAGTAGCGTCAGACCTGTTAAAACGTAAGTGAATGGGCAACCTTCAAGTGCAAAGTTAGTCCACTAAACAATCTTTTTTTCCACAAATACCACCTCATGTTGTTAGGATAAATGTCAGAGAACACATGGAAAACGACATGTAAACGTGTTGTCTTACCTTACCGGTGTGGTGCCATGTTTGTTTACCATTTAGCTCTGCTTTCCAAAGCACAGCCCAAATATCGCGAGAACAAGCAGCGATCTCATACTGTGCCTGAAATCTCGCAAGAACAAGCCGCAGCAGCTGCAAGGCAGAACCGGACAGTAGCCTGAAAAGTTCATTCATTTATTTTATGAAAGATTTATAGAATAATGGCTGACTTTTTGACAGACTTCGACTTTGTGGAGGAGGAATTTGATTTTGCAGAGTTTGATGGCCGCCCTTATTTATTCGAGCCAGAATACACTGACGAAGAGCTTTGTGAAATTGAAGAACGGAGGAGGAGAGAGAGAGAGGCGCAACAGGTAGAGGACGAGAGAGGAGGAATGGCTGCTGCAAGGCTGCGTAGCTCTGGAGATTGGTGGTGTACCTGTGAATGCTGTGCCCCAGTGCCCACAGAAGAGGAATGCCTCTGTTGCAAGGAATGGGACCGGTTGCAGCCTTATTTTCAAGGTCTGGATGTGACCGAGGACGAGACACCTACACCTGGAGTAACGTTAGTATCCAGCTGGGCTTTATCTAGAGCTCGCGAGATATATTTCGGCCGCGCTTTGGAAAGCAGAGCTAAATGGTAAACAAACATGGCAGCACACTGGTAAGGTAAGACAATACGTTTACATGTCGTTTTCTATATGTTCTCTGACAATTATCCTAACGATATGAGGCGGTCTTTGTGGAAAAAAAGCTTGTTTAGTGGACTAACTGCAATTGAAGGTTGCCCGTTCACTTACGTTTTAACAAACATAAAAACTATATGTCTGTGTTCTGGACGAGTGTATCTCTCTGCTGGTATGCTCAGATTGATGATTGGACCCACGGTTTGGGAATTCAAGGGAGGAGTATGACACATTTTAAAGCCATCTCAATCTGCCCGCTCTCACAACTCTCCCTCTCAGTGACAGACTCAGGATATTTGAGGGGCAGGGACGAAAAGGAAAAAAGGGTACCTACTGCATGACATGGGGCCCCATTGGTGTGCAAAAAAACAAAATTTGACCCCCTAAACATGCCCAAAAACTCACCAAAATTGGCACGCATGTCAGGACTGGCAAAAAAATTGATAAAATGAAAAAATTAACCCCAAAAGTGACAAAATGGGCTCTCTAGCGCCACCTAGACACACGAAAATGGCCACTGCGGCCCGTAGAAATGTTGTAGAAATATTAAACCAAAACTGGCTTGTTTGTCTCATCAAGACCTACAAATCACGCCTGACCTAAATCCAACAGGAACTGAGCGAGTGCCTCTGAAAGTAACATGAGCAAATGTGGAGAAATTGTGAGCTAGAGTGGAGAGGGGTCTACGTGAGCTGGAGGCCAAAATGGCGGGAGTCCGAGGTCCCACCCAACACTGCTTGCAGCTTTAATTTATAATTGACATTGGCTTGTCTGACAGAAGACAGTCTTTATAAGTGATATTGTTTTGACAGTTTATGAGATGCTTGTATTGCAGTGGCATGCAGAGGTGTTTGGCAGCAGGGGGTAGTGGTGTCACTGTTGCATATATTGAATGAATGATGTGACAGCCTCTGCTTAATCTGCATGTGTTGGTGCTGTATTACCACACCTACTCATGTCATCTCCCAGAGGAGCTGACTGCAGTGTCCAGCTCTGGAGTAACTGAGCCCAGTGCTCCATAGGATACAAAAGCCCCAGCATCTAGTGTGGCTCCCTCTTTCAGCACCTGAAAGCTTAGCTTTCATTTGTTAACAAATTACACTACACACACACACACATCCACATTAACACTACTTGAGTAACTCTGAGATGGGAAACTCTGGGTTACGGGTTTCAGAACAGGTGATTTCAATCGGTTCAATCAACACAGAGAGTTAAGCGCGTGCACCACAACTTTAAAAAGCCGTCATCAATGGAGCCCCAATACCACGATTCACCATGGTAACAAGCTACAAGAAAAGGTCTGCATTTTTTTTTTTTACTTCTCTGGAGTTAGATATTTTAATGCGCTCATGCAGCGAATTTGAAGCTGTTTTCAGGAAGAAGAGTAACACGGCTGCAGCAGCGAAGGAACGGGAGTCGGCGTGGGAGAAAATTACTGCTCGAGTCAATGCGTAGCCTGAGTTTAAATTTATTTTATACATTTATGCAATCACAATAATGTTAGGCTACAGATGCAAACAGGTGGAATGGTGTTAAAGCTAAAATTTAGTTCACTTAGATGCAATCCCACCTAATTATTTTTCAAGTGAAAATGTACTTGAAACAAGTGAAAATGGTCTAAAAACAAGTTACTTTTAGGTATGATTTGTTTTGACTAGAAATGAGACATTTTGACTAGAAATAAGACACATATTCTTGGTATGATTTTGAGTTTTTGTAGTGTGATGCAGTCTGACATTTTGAGAGAGTCAATCTACCTGCACATTAATGCTGTGAATGGACTTCATATTCACATAGTCTCCTTCATTTTGTGAAGGAGCAATGATAGGAATGTGGGTTCCATCAATGCACCCTATCACACCAGGAAATCCTAAAAGAAATTAAAATGACTAATCCCAATCTGAGGTTGCAGCACCATGTCATTAACTGAATATGATTTATAATCATAAATTTTAACTGATTTCTACATCGTTCACCTACAATCCTGTGGAACTCCTCCTTGATGACCCTCACAGGTTTATGTTCAGGGAACACAACAAAAGAGTTTAATAGACGTTTCAGAGCTAGGGACACTTTTCTCACGGCTCTGCAGACAATGGCTTTCTGCATCTCTGATATTATACAGAAAACTCTCGTTTGCAAAAAAACAAAGAGCAACAAAAAGAATCTGGGTAGATGAAAGTGCACGTCCACGGTTGGTGACATTGGTTATGTCACGACGGATGAGGTTATGGATATAAATGATGGACTGTGATGTGAAACGGTACCGTTCAAAAAGAAAATGTTCTGGAAATGATAATATGTCAATTCTGGGTCTGTGAATAATCTCCCGACGAATGCGTAACTCCCTCCTCAGTAACACTGCCTCTTTGTCCACAGGGTCCTCCAAGAACGGACATGCCATGGTCGAAAAAAGTAGATTTAGAACTAGAACACACTTTAGGATACGACTTCACCTTGAGGACAGATGATCAAACTCACTGAAACCCGCGCAACAATAAACGAATGAATGAATGAATCACACTGCGTGTGTAGCGTAAGAGGGAGGAGACAGCTAGAAACTCGAGGTTCATTGAAGAAAACCTGCTCCCAACCAGGTTAGGTTCACAGAGTCAGTTGCCATAGTAACTGACACCGAGCTTCAGTTACCTCTCTTTCTGAAACAGGCTGGAGTTGCTTTCTCTGGTTTAAGTTACCTCCCTTTCTGAAACGGAAAACCCAGAGTTTCCCTCATTTCAGGGTGAACAGACTCAGAGTTTTCACTAAACCTGCTTTGTGAAAAGGACCCCTGATGTCACTGACTTAACAGTCTATACCACATTAAACAACTTGACAGTTTGGGAGCTGGTCAGTTTTGTACTCATTTGCGTTGAGTGATCTAGTTATTAAATTTGTAGATTTATTTGAAATTATGCATTTGTAGTTCTTTGCTATTTGGTAGCACATTTTGACTTGGCTTGTTTGTGTGTTTGTTTTTGTTTTTAGGTTGGGAATAATTTCTTTTTGGTATGTTTTAGGTAAGATGGTAAATAGAGACATTTAAATGTGGACTATGCTGTGATCATCTTTGCCTGACTATAGCATGGATGTATAAAGAAAACTGGACACAGCGTTTGTGTTCGTAACTATGGAAGTTGCTCAGTGGCACATGAAGCCAAAAAAGTTAAACAACTAACGTTACCTTGATGATCAGCACTGCTTCTGCACTGTGTGTTCCATAAAGCAGGCACACTAGATACTTCTGCCGGACAAGCCAGCTACTTCCAGTTTAAAATGATGCAGTCATTTGGCTCTTCTTTCCAAATGTTATCAGACCAAACGGATCAAATCCTGATAGTGAAACAAGACATTTTGTGTGGTCTGTGATGCTCAAAAAATGTATCCACTGATGCACAGATGTCTCTTTGACAATGCAAGTCTATGGGAAAAGGCTTTTTGGGCCACAGGGCATCATGGGACAGTGTAATTACACTTTTTGACTATTACAAACAATTGGTACACTTCCTGCGGACCTTGGACTGCAGCTGTTTTCCTTCATGTCAGGTTTTGAGATTTGGTGCGTAGGGATGGTTAGTGCCCATGCAGAAAGTTTGCCTCAGAGTGCCTTTGGTGCACTGTGGTTTCTTTTTTCCCTTGTTAACTGGAGCACTTGCCAACATGAACTCAGAGGCTTACAGACTCGCACTGTGTACTGCAAGTAGTCTGATTTTTTGTCAGGGTCCCCTCGTGTCCATCTAGTAACAATCCATGTTCTTTTCCTCCTGCATATGTATATTCTCCGCTATCATCATACCCGGGCCAACCAGGTATTTTAACAACAGAAGGACGAAACAAATTTCCACTAATTTGTAGGGCTGTAGTCAACCAAAGAAAATCTTGGTCGACTTAAGTCGCGCATAATCTTCAACTAATCGATTAGTCGTGGGAAAAAAAATCTGCATGTATTTTTACTTCTGTGGTGGTGTGTCTGTGTCACTCTGCAGTTACACCTCCAAAACACTAAGTCGGCGGTGGAGGACTGTGTTAAGTGCTGTAAAGTTTAGTTCAAATCAAACTTTATTTATATAGTTAATTCAAAACACACATTAAATATGGCTTAATAGGGACAATTTCAAACACAAGTACGCAAATTGGCTTCACTATAAATCGCAGAACTGACAGACAAACACTTGTCTTTATCTGGACATATTTCCCCCACCAATACAACATGCTAACGTTATTAGCACAAGTCTATGGCGTTTTACATTGTATAAATTAGCCTAGCGCCTAGCGATCTTTTCCTCTTCTCATATAAAGCCAGGGACAACAGTAACATGTAAGAAAGGTAACGGTTTTCCAAGCAAATACAACATGCTAACGTTATTAGCGCCAGCCTATGGCATTTTACATGGTATACATTAGCCTAGCGACGAGCGGAGATTTCCTCTGCTCATATGAAGCCAGGATAAATCTTGAAGTATAAATCCCTGAAGGATACATCACACACATGACTTAAAATGCTATTTTAGTGGAGGCTTTACTGTCTTCACAATTTATAGTTTCTTATCTGTGAAATACAAGTACATACAAGCTTCTTTCCACTGAGGGAAATGGTGTTAGTACACAGAAGCTGACAGGAGGGCTGCGTTACCGCCACGCTGAGCGTAGGGTGGGCGAGTCCAACTTTCTGTCAACAAAGGGGGTATTTTGAAAACACCCCCATTTTCACAGGTAACTTAGCATGCCCCCCCTGCTGCAGGAAATAATGGATTTATCCTGGAAAGCTGTTGATGTAGCACTTTTCTCCTTATGAAAGTAACACGGCGATTATTCGACTAATGAGAATTTGGTTGGACGAGAGCATAGCAACCAAATAATCGACTAGTCGACCAGGAGACTACAGCCCTACTAATTTGGCACAAACATCCACTTGGACTTATAGATAAACTGATTAGATTTTGGTGGTTAATGTGAACGCACAAAAGGTTTTGGCCATAACTTAAGAATTTCTACGTGTTATATCCAAAAGGTCAATGGTCAACTTCACTATGACATTATATCAGTTTGCATAAAACTCTGGCCTCTATTCACGTCATATCTCAGGAACAGGAGGGGAAACATTTGGTCAGATATTTAGTTAGTAACTAATCTAAGGAGTTCACTTTGAAACTGTACTGATTGTATAGATCTTCTGTGTTGTCAGGGTGAAAATGTGTGTGAAGCATCCATGTTTTCACAGACATGGATGTAAACTGTTAAAGAAACTTGACTGGTGCATGGAGGCATATACAGCTACAGGGTAGTAATTCTATGTATTTCGGCAGCTCCTCCTCAAAAAGTGAGTGATACATAGCGACCACACATTTGAACACAGCTCTTGTTTCTATCTGTCTGTCATTCATTTTATATATTGTTCAGTTGCGGTCTTGACTGATAATATTTATAAACATCAATTTCTTGATGAGCTCTTTATGACACTGGAGAAAATAAATACATCAGATTCAATGTAGTGCTGTCTGTCTTCATCCCAGTTAGATTTCCTCATGTGGGCCCATGTAGTGCTGATGATGATGCAGGATGACCATGTTATCTGTCAGGCCATGTTATCTTGTGCTCTTGGTTTGTTTGTAAGAAGTCAGCAGAAGCACAGGAACGACTGGACCAAAACCAAAAGGCAACAATGTCTCTTTTATGTCTTGTTCTGGACTAAATGACCTGACATGCAGGTCTGAAACTTATGCTGCATAAAATCATCTAAAAAGTAGCTGATAGATACTGCTGTCTTTGCTTGTCTGTAGGATTTTTTACCCAGTATGAATGTGGGACTTACATCTGATTCTACACAAATGTGCATGATGTTCTGCTGCCTGCCTAGATTAAATGTTTTTATATTGAATTTAAAATGAAGGTAGCTTCAATTCAGTACCACACTTAATGTGTCAGTGTGAGGTGCTGATGGTGTACATGGTGGGTTGTATTTTGCAGGCAGCTGCAGCAGCAGCAGCAAGCAGAGCTGGAGGTTCACCAGAGAGATGGACTGACTGCCTATGATCTTTCCCAGGTAATCCTATGCTTTACAGTCACTTCATGTTCCCACTTAACTGGTTAGAAAGATGCCTCCAGACTCTGTAATTTTAGTCTAAATAATTGGACATGATTACTAGATAATTTACAAATATTGAATTACCATGTACAGTTTGTTTTACAAGAGACCTGGCCAAGGTTAGTCTCGCCACCAGACAATCAGAGATCTCCGCCTTCTGATAGTCTGGGGACACTCCTTTCTAAAGTGTGTTTAGTGTGTTGTGTCCCTACTGGTTTCCAATTTAACTGGTTTCCTTACCGAACAGCTGCAGATGTGCTTCGCCTCTGTCAGCAGATTCGTCACAAATTCACAAACATACACAACATATTACTGGCGATCTTAAAGTCGCAGCCCACATCTACCACAGCGAATATGCTTTTGTAAGTGAGCACTACGTACCAGCGACATTAAAAAAAGAAAGGAAAGAAAATATAATATACACAAATTTGCGTCAAGCTGGACTCGATTTCACGTCAACAAAAGACAATATAACACAAACCGCACGTCTACCTGTGTGAGCCACTGAGACTCACAGAGTGCACAGCTTTCCTCAGGTATTAGTAAATTACGTCAGCATCCAGGTAACATTTTGATTTGGGCTGACCTGAGACAACTGGTTACCCTCAGCTTGCCTTGAAAGTACCCACACATATAATGTTTCTTGTTCTTTTTCCACGAGTCTGCAAACATATTCAGTGCCACATCACAGTCTGCACAACACTGCACACTATGACAAAGTCTGTCATGTTTAAAAAGTGACGATCTAACTCGGAAAATGCTCTCAAAATACGATTAATAATATGTAAATAAAAACCAAGCACTTATAGCCACTGGATCATTACAGAGGTGAAGCAAGGACTTACATTTACTCACGTCACTGTAATTGAGTAGTTTTTTGTGTACTTGCACTTTTTAAAATCTAATTTGAGTGTTACATCAGTAGCCTATGTTTTAATTTAAGTATTATGCTTCGCTGCATTTTAAATGACTTCTGTGACCGAGTAAAAAAAAAAAAAGTCGGCCGAAATTTTAAAAAAGCAAAAAGAATTGTGTAAGCGTTAACTACCATGACACAATAATAATAGTATTACACTCTATGACAACCTGGCAGCTAGCTCTGATGGAGACATATGAGCTCTAAGAACAAACTCACAATTATGGACGCACACTAAAAGAAATGTCGCCATGGTCCGAGAGAGGTGACGTCATGCTGTTATCTCTGTCTCTACAGGTACGCAGTGAGCGAGTTAGATCGTCACTTTTTAAACATGACAGGCTTTGTCAGTGTGCAGTGTTGTGCAGACTGTAATGTGGCACTGAATATGTTTGTAGACTCGTGGAAAAAGAACAAGAAACATTGATAAATATGTTTGGGTACTTTCAAGGCAAGCTGAGGGTAACCGGTTGTCTCAGGTCAGCCCAAATCAAAATGTTACCTGGATGCTGACGTAATTTACTAATACCTGAGGAAAGCTGTGCGCTCTGTGAGTCTCAGTGGCTCACACAGGTAGACGTGCGGTTTGTGTTATATTGTCTTTTGTTGACGTGAAATCGAGTCCAGCTTGACGCAAATTTGTGTATATTATATTTTCTTTCCTTTCTTTTTTTAATGTCGCTGGTACGTAGTGCTCACTTACAGAAGCATATTCGCTGTGTTAGATGTGGGCTGCGACTTTAAGATCGCTAGTAATATGTTGTGTATGTTTGTGAATTTGTGACGAATCTGCTGACGGAGGCGCAGCACATCTGCAGCTGTTCAGTAAAGAAACCAGTTAAATTGGAAACCAGTAGGGACACAACACCGGCGAAAACGGCCGGCAACAAAGCAACGCCTCTTGCATTTTTGAAAAGGACACGCTTTCTCGGAAATGTGCGCTCCTCCTTTTCTTGTCCGCACGGAAACAAACACACAGAGAGCTTGAAAATGTATGCCAAGAGATTTAACTCTGTTTTATCAAACGTGTGCTCATCCGTGAAGAAAATATTTTTTCCAGCGGATGTCTTAGTTACAACATTATTGAGCTAACTGGAGTAGTGTCATGTCTTATCCAACAACGGGAGGCTTTTAACAGATGACGTCCTGTTACCTTTGCTGCTGCTGTTAGCTGTCCCTGTCAGCTGCAGCCACTGATGCGTTCTAGACATCGTGATTTCCCAAAACTGAATAAATACCACACATAGCAACACAAAACTGCTTTGCTAGCTCAATCATGTTGTAACTAAGATATCCGCTGGAAAAGATATTTTTTTCACAGGCCATTTAATGAGTTGTTACCTATTACAGACACTGCTAACGGCTAACAGGGCTAACAGACAACAAACATCGGATTAGTCCATACGGTGATACGGTGATGTGAAAAATGTGATATATAGGCTATATATATATAGCTAAAAGCTCTGCTGGTTTTCTACCCGGAAGTATTTGTAAACAACAAGGCGATTCCCTCTAACGTTATAGTCCGGCCGGACGGATGAGTCATGGCCTTGTAAAAGATTATGTTTGTTTCTTTTAGTTGGCGAGAATGTGTCACCCCAAACGCGACAAACATCCACTGAACTTTACAGGCATTTTCTGCAAGCACGGCTGAGCCATTTTGTACCACTACACGTGTTTCTAGTGGGACTATGTTTACAAGCACAAGAGTTCAGCGAGCCACCGAAGGACCGCCCTGCAGATTTACTATTGGTTCTGCAACGTAGGGAGTTTTTTTAAACTCTGAAATTGTATCCGCCCATCTAAACACAAAATCAGGGAGAAAGTCATCAGTCTTTAGTTAAGCAAAGCGTCTAAAGACTGACTTGTGAGTCTAGGCCAAGGTAGCAGCCAATCAAAACACATTGAAATGCAACAAATACAACATAGAATACAAAAATCCACTATAAAACAGCAACAACTACTCAAACATAATGGCCTCTCAAGAAGAACAAGCACATATCCATCCAAGCATGCATGGTGCTTATGGTGCATTGTAGGAAAATGTAGTTTTCCCCAGATCTGTTAAAACCCAAGGTTCATAAAAAAGCAACCACTTGGAGGAGTGTTGCTGGTAACTATCAGAGCTGACACATAGAAGGGTGCAGAGGTAAACTGGACGTTTGTCCAATATTGCTTTATAGATAAAAATATACCAGTGCTGTTGTCTGCGAATGGTCAATGACGTCCAACCCACCAAATCATAAAGAATGCAGTGATGAGGAAGGGACTTTGCATTTGTAATAAAACGTAGAGATGCATGGTATCAAGGCTACATCAAATTGAGGAGGTTGCATGCATATACAGTATGTCACTGTAATCACTCCAGACTCAAAAGTAGCTTCCACAAGTTTTTTCGTAGCACTGAAAGTAAAACAAGAATTATTTCTAAAATAAAAGCCAGTCTTCACTTAAAGGTTCCTGTCTAGAGTAGCAATATTAATAGCAATATTAAATGAAAGCTTGTCATCTATTCATATACCCAAGAACTTGTATGAGGGCACTATATGTCAATGGAGGTGAAAATGCTAAACTCATCAAGCAACTGAGAGCAAGCTTTTGAGAAGACCATGAACGTTGTTTTCTAGGCATTTAAAATCTCAGCAGAACACTTTGTAATGACTTAAATGCCGTCTGAAGCTCTTGCACTGCGGGGCAGTAGCATGCGTGCAAATGACAGCACATCTGAATATAAATGTATTTTTGCTTGAATAGTTTTACCCAAATCATAATTTAAAAAAAAAAAAAAAAGGCTCCAAGATGGAACCCTGATGGACACCCTTAGTTATCTCAAGAAATTCGTGACCGTCCGCATAAACATACTGAGTACGAGCTACAAAATAATTTTGGAACTGGTGTACAGCCTGAATCAAATGCCTTGAAAGATCCATAACACACAGAAAACAACTTTTTGCATTATCTTATAGGATGATTTGCAGTTTATTAGCATAACACTTTAATATCCTCTTATATGAACACTAGTGCAGGGCTAGTATTCATCCAGTACCTCAGAGTAGAAAGTCCTAACTGGCAAAAAAATCTCAGCTGCAAAAACCTGGAACTGTCCTTTGATAATAGCTATAAAAAAGTTTGACAGAGCAGAGAGCACTCTCTAACTGATGATGGATTCATCAGAGATTAGGGAGTACAGAACACCCTTTCCTTTGTAATTTTTATTTGGCTACGTGGCTAAAAGGCTGACCTTCCTTATTCATGTAAAAAATATTTGGATGGAATCCTTGCTTGTGTACTTGTGGCTATGCAGACTGTTTGTGAATTTTGTGGCCTAGGTCTGTCATCCCTAACTTTAACCCTTATGCCCTCTTACCCTTCTGCACATTCACCACCACCCTCAGGTGCCTGTGGCCAGTGTCAGCAGTGGAGTCCATGAGGCAGGGAAGAACATCGACAAGACAGAAGTCCTGTTCTCCCAGGAGAGAGACCCACGCTTTGCTGAGATGTACACTGGCATCTCTGGCTGTAGGTCATGCACATTAAAACACACAAACAACAACATAAACCTCACAGGTGTCCTGAAAGCTTTTGGTTTAGCTTCATGTTTATTTTGATCACCTGCTTTCTCTCTTCTCCATTATTTTCATAATGCTGAGTTGATATGTGTGTTTGTAGCGGGAGATAAGAAGATGATGGTTCCCTCCTCTACAGCTGGAGGACAGCAGCTCTACTCACAGAGCTCTCCTTTCCAGCAGGGACACTCTGGCAAAAGTTTCAGGTACATTTCAGAGGTGTTAACGCATAGTTGGGTTGGGCTGCTGGAGAAATTTTAAACCGTTTTGCTATCAATCCAAATACCAGACCTGACCAGACCAGTATACTGAATTTTACCCAGGTGTTGCTGCTCCGAAGTGGAACATGACACCATGTCCGAACAGCAAACAAGCATCAGACTATGGCATTGCATCACATAACGTTTACACCTTGTAAACAAGCCACAGAGCTATCAGCTGTGCTCTTGAGATTAGATTAGAGACATAACCACTTAAAAGGTGGGTGAGTAGCCTACTTGCTATCATCCTACTTTTTAATGGTACTTTTAAAAGAGAAAACACATGTTTTATGTTGTGATATTTACTGGAAATGACAATACAGGCAACAGCGAGTAGCCTAGTCTGTTATTAGCAAGGGTTATTTAGCTCACAAGACACATTAAGCTCCTTGTTGATGTCCCTCCAGCCAGCCACTGCTTTGTTTAGGGTTTTGTTGTGAAATAAGAAGGTAACAGGTAGATATCTTTCTCATTTAAACTTTATGAAATATCCATTCTTCATCCAATACAGAACTTTCAAAGCAAGCAACAGATAGAAACACAGCATCTGACAAAAGTTCAGCTCGCAATGGCAGCGGTGCGTCATTTACAGTTATTTAGGACACCTCAAATCCAAAATGTTGCCATATTGGTGCAGTTTTAGTTTTCTTGCCATGTCTCTTAGTTTTCTTGCCACGTCCCCTTTCTTCACCCCAAAAGACATGATCTTTGTTGTGCACAAACGCCGCTCTGCCCCTCCCATCTCCTGAAATGTTGTCATGCTCAGCTCACAGCCGATCAGAACCTAGTGGCTCCATTAGTCCATTTATAAACATAATATTATATTGATCACATGGCCATATTACTTATTACTAATTAATTTAGTACCCTGATGCCGGCAACACAGGTTGCTGACTCACGGTGTGTCTCAAATCACATACTTCCGTTTGTACACTTCCATGTAGTAGGCTATACTATGTGCACTATGTACTCATTGGCGTAATGCGCAAATTTTGACAGGGTAGTGTTGTCTCAAACCAAACACGGCCATTGTGTACTCACCGGAAATGACGACCGCAAATTAGCTCGTTAGCAAACTAGCATTAGCATTAACGTTTGCGGTACCAAATCATTGCAGACTGAAAAATATGCCCAAAAAGCATACTACTGGCTTATACCTGACAACAGTATAGTGGTGCTCAGTGCAAAAAACACATGTATTTGTACAATTCAGCAACGCTCATGGTCGCACAGTCCTCTGCTGCTATTTCCAGTTTGAAAAGTGGTCCCTCCCCTTCCGCTACGTAGCCAAGATGGCAACCATTGAGAGCGAGAAGTGTCCATATTTCCACACTCAACTTTTTGACTGTTTTGAGTGCACCATCCGGGTACTCATGCACTGTATTTTTCCATACTTCTCAGTGTGAACGCACTTATGCACTCAAAATATTAAGTGTAAGTACAGAAGTACGCGATTTGAGACAAAGCATTAGACTACATTTTAATTTGCCCGGACATGGCAAAGCTTGGATAAAATCAAACAGTTTTAAGCTTGCACACCAGACCAGACCAGCAAAACCAGAACTTGACCCAACTCTAGTGCATATAAGGCTCAATGTGTGTGTGTGTGTGTGTGTGTGTGTGTGTGTGTGTGTGTGTGTTTGTGTGCGCAGTTCCTCTGTGATCCATGTCCCTGGTGTGAACGACATCCAACCATCGGGCTCATCCAATCAGAATCTAGCTCAGATCTCCAGACAGCTCAATCCCGGCCAGGTGGCATGGTCAGGCAACCGACCCCCCTTCTCTGGACAGGTAAAACACAAACAAATAAACACACACACAAATGCACACAAACTATTAGTGAAGTGAAAGTATTGTATTCTGTGTCAATATTAATGTCAGCAGTCTCTGTGGTTGCCATGATTGCCAACCTAAATTTTCTCTGCCCCTCCTGAACCCCAGATTCCCGTCTATGGTAACAGATAGGCTTGTCTTACTGGTCATGCCTGTGTGTGTGTGTGTGTGTGTGTGTCTGTGTGTGTGTGTTTCATTATCTTGCTGAAGGAATGTGATTTGCATATGTTTCTTAATAGGCTCATCTGTCTTCCTCACACACTGCTGCACTTGTCAAGCCATTCCACTGGACTGAATTCTGTGTTTTCCAGTAACTAATTTAATTAATTTAATTTAATTTTTAATTTTATATACTTTATTAATCCCCCTGAGAGGAAATTCAATTTAACCACTTAATGCATCACAATAACCACAGGCAGGTGATATGAAGGGAAAAGAGGGTTGAATGTTTTCACCACCTATAACCACGGCAGACATTAAGATATCACACAGGGGTTCCATGTGTTCTGCAATACCAAACTTAACCTGCAGTTCTTCAATGCACTGGCCCCATATTGGAAAAGGCCATTTGCCTAGTCAAGCCCCCAACATGTATTTTGGTCTGATGTGCCTGCAACGTCTGGATGTTTGAATAACAAGAGTAAAGTAAAGAAACATCAGTTTGCAAGTAGTTGGAAAATCATGTCTTCCTAAAAGTTGCTTATTCCTATGGTTTTCTTTCACACATGCTAACTCTGCTGTCTCTACTGACAAGTCCACTCTGCACAGATTTCTTTGCTGGTGTTGTGATGAAGTCTGTTCCCCCATCAATTAGTGTTTCCTGTATTAGACAGTAATTGACTTTCATATAAGTGACATACCTAATCAAGCTGCCCAGCAAATGTTTGAATCTCAGATTTTAGGGAAGTGACCAGACATCACCCCCTCCAGTAGAGGAATGTTGAAATACCTCTCCAGTGACAAACTTTACACAAATACAAGATGACGTTTCTTGCCGAAATGCACCTTGGGAGTTGAAGTTAACTTCTCCCAAAAAAGGAGTTTCATGCTGATCCAAATGGTACGAGTCTGCCTATGGCAGGGGTCAGCATCCTTAACTATCAGAAGAGCCATTTTTTACCAAAAATAATTCACACAAAACATATTTGAGCCTTATGGTAACACTGTGTATTAAGTCTAATAGCCTATCTACATTAAAAATAGGTGTAAATGAGCATTCAGACACAAGATGCCCTGCAGCGGGCTATTTATTACTTTAACTTTTGCAGCATTGGTGGTGAAAGCAAATGAATCTGTGAATTGATGGATTTGGTATCCATTGCTAGTCTAGCTAGGGAGGGTCATGACTAGCCATCACTGTTAAAGTTTGGTAAAATTTAGCCAAGAGTACCCAGCTGCAGGCAAGATGGCGGACAAGGGCACCGCCATATATCCAGTCCATACCGGAAGTTGTATACATACCGGAAGTCCATGCTGGAAGTCAGTTTTTTGTTTGTTCGTTTTTTCCCCGGAAGTCGGGTTTTTTTTATATTATTTACTTTAGCAATACATTTACAAACTTTGAAGCAGTCAACAATTATAAATATATATATTTTAAAATAAATAATAATAATAATAATACAATTATTTCAGCAATTAACATTTTGTTTGGAATAACATTGACCCCAACAAGTTAAACCTACAAATATTGCAGAAAATCAACAAACACATGCATTTTAGTTGATTTAATTTTTAACAAAGATTAAATAAGGTGAGCACTTTATTGGGCTGCAGTTGCAACATGCAGATTACTATCAAGTCATTCAAAACAACTGAAAACCATGGATACAACAAATGTCATACTTACTCTTACATCAGTATGGTTAATTGTAACTATTTAACTATTAAATGAACATAATAATTAGATATCATATGTCATATTGTCAGATGTATTCTATTATATTTCAGGAACACAGGTAAACACAATATTACACTATTGTACTGGCAACATAAAGAAGTCGACTTGGAGTTCTCTTTTTTGTGAACAAGTTTTTATTCCAGATATCCATATCAATCTCAAAAGTAGAAAAAAAAACAAAGAAAAAATGGAAAAACAGTAAAATGATTTATTTGTTTGGTCTATAAAATGTAAGAAAATGGTATAAAATGTCAACCACTGTTTGCCAAATCCCAAGATGCAGCCTAAAATGTCTTGTTTAGTCCCAAACAAATATCATTAAACATTACTGTTACATGTAGAAGTATATGATCTCAAACAGACACTTCTCATCAACATACCATGGAAATGAACTGTATTTTCCATATGGTTTTTCAGGTGTCTCTGGATCGCGCTCTCATTTGTGGTTTTAAATTTGGGGCAGAGAGGACACCCAAACTCGGATGGTGGAAGGGTTGTATGCCCCAGACTGGCTTCATCACTCAATATAGAGGGGGTGCATCTGAAAAAAGGAGAAGTCAGTCAACATTGATAGCTGGAAAACATACTGAACATCAACCATATTTTACCAATCTAAAGGACTTATGTGGAGGAGGCACTACAGCTATTTATGTATCCACATGTGTATGCGTATTAAGTGCTCTGATGCATTACTAAAACATAATACAAATGTATTTTTTGCAGACACCTGGGGTTATGTATACGTTATTTATCTGACCCGGTTAACCCTCGGGGGTCGCTCATGTCGTATACCACATGATACGACTCTAGTTACTATTTTTAGAATATGTATGATGTATAGAACTTGATTGAGCAGTACAGGGTTGAGGTTATACAAGCATTAATACACAAGGACACCAGGTGAACCAAAAATTGGGAAAAAAATGGCTTGTGTGCAGTGAGTGTGTGCACAGATGTTTTACACCACAACATACCAAAAAGCAGAGGAACACATATCAACCCCGCTGCAAACTACACATCTAAATTAACCAGCGCATCAAGCGAGGGCAGTAATAGTCTCTGACCAACATTAACAGTCTTTACACACAGACATTGATGATAGGGAGCACAACAGACCTTGAGCAGCTAATGTTAAGTTAATACCAATCATGCCCTAGTTTTTACACAGCAAATGTAGCTAAACCCACCATCCGGTGGCAGTAATTTGTGCATGCCGAGATTCCCCACATAGACGTCCCCCTAATGATCGGATACATTACGTAGAATTGCATCTTAGAGAACATAACACACGTGTTAAAATATAATGAAGATGACGGCGCGTGTAGCGGCTTGGTATTCTATGCTAGTGCTAGCTACTAGCTAGTACTGCTAGCTTTAAGTGCCGAACAGAATTTCGTTGTACAATGTACAATGACAATAAAGTTGTCTAATTCTAATAATTAAAAGACTCGTTGCCTTACCGCTCTTTCTCTTAGTCGTGCGTGTATTGTTCGCATTCTTCTCTTCGTCTTCATCTTCTCCGTCGTCTTCTTCCTCCTCTTCTTCTTCGGCGAATAATACACAGACCAGCTTCTGCTGTGACTTTCGGTATGGACTGTGGATATCCATCCCATCCCTTGTCCGCCATCTTGTCTGCAGCTGGGTCCCTCTCAAATTTAGAGGGAAAAGCACCAGTCCTTAGATGTATGATGCACATTTTAGAAGACGAAAAATTACCTTTTTTTTTTTTTTTTTTTTTTTTACATTCAGTACATAGGCTACATATTTTTACAATTGGAGAATGTAAGAATTTCTTTAGGCCTACAACAGTGCTAAATAAAAATGAAAATGTAAAATAAATTTTAAAAAATAAGTAACCGTTAATCATTTTCATGTGACATTTTTGGTCAAAGCCACAGAGAGCCACTTGAGAAGGGCTGAAAGCTGCATATGGCTCCAGAGCCGCAGGTCTCTGACCCCTGGCCTATGGGAAAATATAATGGGATCTTTACTGACTGTAAATAATACTACAACAAACATTACTAACGTTTGCAATATGATGATTGAACAAAATGCTTTGTATATGTGGAAAAAATGGATTTCAATTTTAAGTACATTTTATGGATGGTGTTGAATCAAAGTGGAGTGCTGTATAATGTTTTTTTATGTGGGATTATTTTCTCTTACCTAGAGTTAAAGAAAAATTCAACCTAGGTCATATCTACCTTTTGTATTCTGACAGTGACTGGTGTTCAGACAGAAAACACTGACTTATATACCTGAACACAGAAGCTTCTCTTACATTTGTCAAACATTGACTGCTGCTTATTACCTGTTAGAAAATAATACAGCAGCCGGATAAGGTTTCTTTGGCAGAGCACATTTTTCAAATAGCAGTTTAAAGTTGTAGTTTGGCCAACTGATGGGAACAACAGTTCATGTTCATGGGTATCAAAAAGGACAATAAATCTAACTTAAATACAAATCATGCTGTATTTTTGTACATTTCATGCCTGTGGTATGCAAGTAATCATAGTTTGTTTTCAGGAAAGTTACAGGAGTACAATGAGCTGTAAACCCTGTGTCTTGTATTATGCAGAACCTTCAGCTGACTGTACAGTTACAGTCCTGATATGCTGTATATCTAACTAGTATCTGTGCTCTCCAGTCCAGTAAAGCCCAATCCAGTCCATTTGGTATTGGTTCTGGCCACAACTACCAGACTGACCCAGCCTCCTACAGTCCCCTGTCATCCCCGGCCACTTCCTCCCCCAGCGGCAACGCCTACTCAGGACTGACAAACCGCAGCACAGCTTTTGGTGAGCCCTACTTGTCGTTTTACATCCTCATTTCTTACTGAGTGATCTATTGTAACATCCCACCTGTATGGTTTGGGGTGGATGACATTCATGTGTTGTGGAAGTCTCTGTGTACCAACATAATCTTATGAGCACAGACACTGAGGAACAACATACCTACAGCACCAGTTCTGTTCTGCTGAAGATCATGTACAGAGGCACCTGCCTTGCTGCAGCAGCCGCAGGTTCAATTCCGGCCTGTGGCCCTTTGCTGCGTGTCACCCCCCACTCTCTCTCCCATTTCACACACTGTCCTGTCCATTAAAGGTAAAAAGCCCATGAAAATAATTAAAAAAAAAAAAAAGAAATGAGAAATCCTGAAAGACCAATCTTTGGAAATGACCTGGGCCCTATTTCAGGTAGCAGGATCAACAAACTCTGAGCCTAATCTTGATCTCTGGGTTGACTGAGCCTGAGCTGAGAAACTCTGAGTTTTCGGTTCCAGAACAGCTGATCAGCATTAGTTCAATCAACTCTGAGTATGTGCAGCCTGAGAGAGGCACGTTCATAATGAGCACCGAAAGACAACACGTCAGCTGCAGCTAAACAGCGTGAGGTGTGATGGGAACAGACTGCAGAGTGTGTTAATGGGTAATGTGAAGTGATGTTATGTAATGTGACGTGTTAATGTGTGTTGGCCTGGCCCTCTGCCTGCTCACTGGCTTTCTCACTTCCCTGGGTGGAAGTTGTGGGCAGGTCGTCAGGCCAATTTGCCTCACCTGTGTGTGTGTGTGTGTGTGTGTGTGTGTGTGTGTGTGTGTGTGTGTGTGTGTGTGTGTGTGTGGACCAGGGTATTTAAGGGCTGTCCAACCTTGCATTCTTGGTTTTTGGACTTGGACTTGGTTCTGGGTTTCCACCTGCCATGTGGAACTAAGTATTGTTTCCTCCTGCATTCAACACTTTCACACAGCACATTCCACTCACCCATACACTGCATACATGACTGACACTTAACATTAAATCCCACTCATACTTTTTGGTTTATTGTGATCTAATTTCAACTTAAATGATTTACTAATTCCGTCCCCTGTATCAACACCTGCTGAGCTCTGGAAGAGCCCTTGACATTAGAGAGAAGAAATAAAAGATTGTTGACATGTTAGACCTTAACTGAGACCAGTTTACAGTGGCCATGTATTCATTTCCATTAGGAAAGCCATTTCCTTGCTTTCAAGCCTTACTGGTTTATTTTTGTCTACAGACTATTACATGGATGGGAAGCAAAGTAGACAGAATCGGAGTCATTCATTAATGGTTCCATCTACCATTATTCTGGCCTTCAAAGCTTTTTTCTCACCCACACTGCATTAACAGCTTATATACACCGGCCATGAGTGCCATGAAAAACAGAGCAAGGTTGCCTCTGATAAGTGCTTCTGAACAGGAAATAAAGGATTATTCCACTGACAAACTGGCACAAGTGAGGTTGTGAGTTGTCAGTCTTCTAGAGTATTCTCAAAGATATCCCATACACCTCTGTAAATTTCTAAACCTGTAAGTTTATTGTAAATATAATTTAATGATTTTGTATCTTTAAAGTTGCACTCTGCCCAAGTCTTTATATGCTGCTAGTGCTACTTTTTCACTGCTTTTATCTATTTGCTTTATTTTATTCCATTTTAACTACTGAAAGGAGCCTTTTGAAATTTCATTGTCCCTGAGTATAATGACAGTAAAGATTGTTCGTTCATTCAAAAAAGAAAAACTAAGCATCATTAAATTCCACTTCAGACCCGGCCTGCTTAGAATCCCAGCAAAAGGTGTTGGACAGTGGCTTGACATATTTGTTGTGGTTGAGCCCAGGCTGTGGACATACTGTGTGAATGGGGGATTATGTATTATTGGGAGACTCTGACATCCAGCACTTGCACAGTCCGCTACAAGTGAGCAAACTGACAAACTGACTTCTGTTTTTTTGTTGTTTTTTTTTTTATGTTAGCAGCTGCACATGAATACATCGTCCTGGCAAACAAATATTAAGAGCTCACTAAAATGCTAACTCAGTCATGGAAGGTTTCAAAAATGTATTTGCTATATCTGTAATAAAAAAAAACAAAAAAACACAAAGTTGGGTTTGGCTAAAAGACTTATTTCTCTCAAATTTTAGTCACAAATGTGTTAAAATCCATATTAGGGAGCATTTCACCTAGAAGTTGAACTTAAGTTCTGACTGATGTCACACAAGGTTGTAAATTTGCAAGGAAAAACCAAATGTCACCTGAAAACCTGGAGTCCTGACAGTTCTTCAAACTGCAGCGGGTGCACAGACAGTCTGATGACATACGTTAGCTTATAGGACAGTCGTGACTCAAGACAGCTAACACAGCCAGCTGTCAAATACAAGACTGAAAATTACGTAGTTGTTGCATGTAGTGGTGTGCCATATCATCTCATACGCGATAATACCGGTATAATTTGTAATATAAAATTCATATCATGATACTGACAATATTCTGACTTGTTGACATATTGACGTCACATGGCAACAGTGAAATAATTACAGACTCCACAGTGTTTCCAAAAAGAGGAGCAGATTTAGTAGTGTTGAACAAACTGCAGACTTCTCAGACTCTTTTAGCGAGTTACCGCTAGCAGAGGGGACTCATTCAGTAGCTCCTCTGGCAACAGCAGAGTATCTCTCCCTCTCCTCTCTCACCGTGCATACATGGGAGTCAGAGTCATCAAATGATTTTGTCATAAACCTTCGGTAATATAAACCTACATGTCGCTCGCTGCTCGACAAAAAACTACATGTATGTGAATTTGCAGTAGTTATGGTAGCACAACAGCCTGTCACAGGTTACAGCTCAATGATTAGAGGAGACATGGCAGAGCATAAAGGTCCAGGTGGAAAGAAAAAACACTCAATCATTTAGGATTTTATTAAAAGAGAAGGAAATCACCTGTTGATTTACATACATATAGATCCTAAGGTTACAGCCAGTGCCATTCGTTTGCTCTGTTGTTGCATGTGTTCATCAGTATTCACTTACGATAAGCCCTGGTTTTTCCTAATCTTGGATGCCTTCCACTTCCTGTATGCACAACCACCCCCCTACATGTATGTGCTTAATTACTTTTCCATCTGTATTTTTTGAGGTTTTTTCTGTCCACTCACCGTCAGCAACTCAGCCTCTTGCTTATATGTGTGTGGAGATTTAGATGATTAGATCATTTGTTGATTATTGTGGAACAGCAAAATGTTCCTCTGCAGGGGGCAGATAGCTTAATAATCTGCTCTGCTTTAATGTAGTCGGTAAAATCTCAAAAACGTCAAAAATGTGTGTGTATGTGTGTGCACGTCTGTGTATTTAAATCTCATGTTGGAGTGTGTTACTGGCTGCTGCTCAGAATTGTCAGGCAGGCAATATATTTGTTGATGTACGTGAGAGTTACAAGGAGAAAGCCACAGAGCTTATACTGCTACTGTTAAAGATTTGCTACTATATTTGTATGGACTGCAAAAAAAACTGTACATTTTTTTAACCACCATAAATTCTCAAATAGTGGTTGAGTATATATTTACTTTGACAGCAGAGAGAATCAGGCCTTTTTATGGCTCAGGCTTATATTACACAGGCCTTTATCTCTACTTTTACCAGTTTTTCGTAGAATAATTGATCATATTTTAGTAAGACACCAGACTGTTTTGTATATATCATGATATTTATATATATATAAATATGGTGGTTTTCCAACAGTCTTGAAGGAGTTCCCAGAGGTGTTTAGCACTTGTTGGCCCCTTTGCCTTCACTCTGCGGTCCAGCTCACCCCAAACCATCTCGATTGGGTTCAGGTCCGGTGACTGTGGAGGCCAGGTCATCTGCCGCAGCACTCCATCACTCTCCTTCTTGGTCAAATAGCCCTTACACAGCCTGGAGGTGTGTTTGGGGTCATTGTCCTGTTGAAAAATAAATGATCGTCCAACTAAACGCAAACCAGATGGGATGGCATGTCGCTGCAGGATGCTGTGGTAGCCATGCTGGTTCAGTGTGCCTTCAATTTTGAATAAATCCCCAACAGTGTCACCAGCAAAACACCCCCACACCATCACACCTCCTCCTCCATGCTTCACAGTGGGAACCAGGCATGTGGAATCCATCCGTTCACCTTTTCTGCATCTCACAAAGACACGGCGGTTGGAACCAAAGATCTCAAATTTGGACTCATCAGACCAAAGCACAGATTTTCACTGGTCTAATGTCCATTCCTTGTGTTTCTTGGCCCAAACAAATCTCTTCTGCTTGTTGCCTCTCCTTAGCAGTGGTTTCCTAGCAGCTATTTGACCATGAAGGCCTGATTGGCGCAGTCTCCTCTTAACAGTTGTTCTAGAGATGGGTCTGCTGCTAGAACTCTGTGTGGCATTCATCTGGTCTCTGATCTGAGCTGCTGTTAACTTGCCATTTCTGAGGCTGGTGACTCGGATGAACTTATCCTCAGAAGCAGAGGTGACTCTTGGTCTTCCTTTCCTGGGTCGGTCCTCATGTGTGCCAGTTTTGTTGTAGCGCTTGATGGTTTTTGCGACTCCACTTGGGGACACATTTAAAGTTTTTGCAATTTTCCGGACTGACTGACCTTCATTTCTTAAAGTAATGATGGCCACTCGTTTTTCTTTAGTTAGCTGATTGGTTCTTGCCATAATATGAATTTTAACAGTTGTCCAATAGGGCTGTCGGCTGTGTATTAACCTGACTTCTGCACAACACAACTGATGGTCCCAATCCCATTGATAAAGCAAGAAATTCCACTAATTAACCCTGATAAGGCACACCTGTGAAGTGGAAACCATTTCAGGTGACTACCTCTTGAAGCACATGGAGAGAATGCCAAGAGTGTGCAAAGCAGTAATCAGAGCAAAGGGTGGCTATTTTGAAGAAACTAGAATATAAAACATGTTTTCAGTTATTTCACCTTTTTTTGTTAAGTACATAACTCCACATGTGTTCATTCATAGTTTTGATGCCTTCAGTGAGAATCTACAATGTAAATAGTCATGAAAATAAAGAAAACGCATTGAATGAGAAGGTGTGTCCAAACTTTTGGCCTGTACTGTATATAGTTATATATACATATTACATGATCAGCTAAAAATAATACACAGCACTCTGCTTGAGTTGCTTGTCTAGTATACTGTTTGGGCTTTTAATCCTCCAATCACAAGCACGCATTTGCCCACAGAGAATTTCAGAAATTCTGAGTAAACTCAGAATTCTCACTTTGTTCTCAGAATTCTCACTTTGCTCTCAACATCTTAACTTAAAACTCAGAACTGAATTTAAATAAATTTTATAATCTTGTGTGTGTTTTCAGATGTGTCAGGGGAGAGTAGTCAGAGTGGAGCCCAGTTCCAGGGTCGTCCCAGTGAGGTTTGGTCCCAATGGCAGAACCAGCATCACTCCCAGCAGGCAGGGGAACAGCACACACACCCCAACCCCAGCCAGACAGAAGTCTTCCAGGTAACACACACTCTCAAACATACTGCTGTAGTGTGTCAGAGCGTCTTCCAGCTGCTGACTGCTGACCATTGTGCACAGATGTGTGATATGTCTGTACACCCCTGACCCCCCTCCATGTCTCCACAGGACATGTTACCCATGGCTGGAGATCCCACCCAGGGAACAGCAAACTACAACATTGAGGATTTCGCTGACCTCGGCATGTTCCCACCCTTCTCTGAGTAATATGGGTGGAGGGTTCTCCATTACTCTCCCTCTCAGAACTGGACTGATGTTTGCATCCACCTGTCATGTTGTCTCATTTTTCTACATTGCTGGGTCACCAACACATAGCTGATGTGCAGCACGGTGAATGTCTGGGTGCACTTGTCATTCACACACATACAGACACACAGTTCACAAATGTTTGGGCTCCGAGGCCTGCAGTATGTATCTGTAAACATGCACATACCTCGTCCTCGCAAAGAGGGACCCCGCTGTCAGATGGAAGGTATATCAATCAACCTGTGTCAGCTCTTTGTCTGTTGTAGCAATGATAAACATTGCCTCAAGCTCGTTAAACTGACGGTGCAGTCTGTGACATTAAGGTTGCTGAAACGTGGCTGTTAAGCTCCCTGCAGTCAGCATCAGTATGACCAGAGGAGGTTAGAGCTGGATTTGTCAGATCAGTATTATTATCCAAGATTTTTAGACTTCCTCTCTTCTGATTGAGAAAGCAAAACTTCAAGTTTCTAACAAAATGTCCTCATAACATATTTTTTTCAGTGTTCATGTCTATAAGTATCCACGCAGCTGACCCAAATTTATGACTGTGCCAACTTCACATAGGCTACACTCAGTGATTTACAAAGCTACACACATGTTCACTGCTGTCTGCATCCACATCTATTTTGGAGTATGCCAGATTTTGTTTTCAGTATGGAATAATAAGAACAAAGTGAAAAAAGATACAGGGCTCTTGCTTCCCAACTGATGCATAACACATTATGATGGAGTTCATGTCACCTGTGACACTTGTAGTGTTATTCCCTCAACAGGGTTTTGATAATTTATGCTCAGGTCATTGGACAACTGAAAGACACTGCAGTAAAATTGACCTGAATTATTCATTTATTGACTTCACAGGAAATATGTTATTAGTTTACTTAACATTTCAGTTGTTGTGACAGTGCTGAGTAGAGCTCACGCTGAGTCTGCACATTATTTTCACATTTCAGACCAAGTAAATTAATGGTAATTAATCATTATTTTACTGTTGAGGAATTTAGACTTTATCTCTCCAGAAAGGTTTTCCAGAGTTTTTACTCTATTGTGATTGTGATCAAGCAGCAGCCTCTGGCACTGAAAAATGAAGCCAATGCTGAAGTGCCAAAAACTGCAGTTCTTTGAATGACCACTTGAGGCTGGCTCCAAAAGCTCCAATAGATCCCCATGTTAAATCCCCAACTTTACAGCCTAGTACAAACAACAGTCATGGTCTTTATAGCTGATATCCCCCTTCATGATAAGTAGATGAATTTTTACATAATTAATGGTGGCTGCTGATAGCGTCCTCTGCTTCTCAGTCTATCCTCCACAACACCACCCTCCCCTCCAAATATGGTAATTTCTGGCTCCAAAAAAAACAAGATGGTGACAGCCAAAATGCCAGCTTCAAAAACAGAAGTCCGCAAACAAGTGGATGTCACAGTAGCTCCATTATTTTTACAGTCTGTGACTCTGACTGAAGAAAAACTGTTTGACATCATGCCTATACACTGTAAACCCCATTTAACTCACTCCACTTAAACACCAGACACAAAATAAATGTGTCCCATGATCCTTGTCTGACAGAAATTTTATGCCAGTTAAACAAAAAAATAATAATAACGTTTTCCTGTTGTTTGAGCATTTAATTCTGTGTCATATGAACATAAAAACAGTACACATCTTACTACATTTTTTTCATTGAACTATAAAAACATATTTTGTGACAAATTTAAGTTTCCTGATTGCTAGAATAAGGCAAAGAGATGAACAGGAAGCACTCTTTATTTCCCCTCAGCACAACCTTATGTTAGATACTCCAAAATCAACACAGGTGGGAGGTCACTAACTTTTACCGCAACATTAACTGTAACCCATTAGAAACATGGTGAAAAAACATAAACATTAATTACTGCGCAATGGGTAACGAGTGATTTACACATTTAAACACAGTTTTCATGGGGTTATGGCCTTAAACACACTCCACCCATTTAGCCCCAACACACCACAATATGTTAAGCACACAATGATAGTGTTGCTTATTTGCCTTTAACTAATTAGGTGAAATTAGCTTTATAAATCTTTGTCAAATTAAGTCAAAAACTGTTGACTGAACATAAAAAATTATGTCAAACTCACAAGTTTTTGTGTCAAGTGAACATAAAGTTTTTATGTCATTTTGACAATTGTTACATGCTGCTGAAGACCTCTTCACAGTCTCAACAGTCCCAGGAAATATTTCTGCATTGCCAGTCCCTTTACTTCCAAGTATGATTATATTGTAGTCAAAGCACACCGGTTAATTTGGTCATATATTTGACCTGCTGGAGTCATCAGTCAGTTGGCTGTCACAGATCCCATGTACCCAATGTGACATAGAGGCCGCTATGGTGTTACTAGAGGATATTTTAGTGCCAAATTAAGAATAGAGCAAGTTTGGTTTATGTTCTGCCAACGTTTAAAGGGACAGTGCACCCAGAAATGAAAATTCAGCCATTATGTACTCGCCCATATGCCGACGGAGACTCAGGTGAAGTTTTAGAGTCCTCACATCCCTTGCGGAGATCGGCAGGGGGAGCAGCTAGCACACCTAATGGCTGACGGCGCCCCAGACTAACGTCCAAGAACACAAAATTGAAACCACAAAGTATCTCCAACATGCTCATCCGTAGTGATCCAAGTGTCCTGAAGCCCCGACATAAAAAGTTGTTTGGAAAAACGTCATATGAACTCTGTTTTCAGCCTTACCGTAGCCTGTAGCTCTGACTGCTTCTCTGTGCTTCACGCTCACGTTTGCGTGCTCAGGGTGATCGGTGATGCACGGTCTCTGAAGAGCAGCAGTGTCATCAGTACTGATGTCCAGATTCTCAAGTGCAGGCATCGCCAATTCCCAGTCTGAGCAGCAAAGACTTTCCTCATCCGTTGCCATTGCTTTGCATTTGAAACAACTACACCACCAGGTTTCCAGTGCTCGACTCCGGTATTCTGCGGCTGGCTGAGGCTCATGAGCTGCAGCGGCTGCTTCGTCCAGTAGCCTGAGTTCCGCATCCGTATACTCGGGCTCAAACAAATACGGCTCAACAAAGAAATGCTGTTCCTCCTCAATTTCAGAGTCTTCAGACATGTTGGGCTGTACTTTGCTGAAAGACCCTAGTGCAAATTATCTTTTAGCTACTGTGGTTACTGTTGTCTCCCCCTGCGGTGCACGTGTCACGTGATGTAAACACGGGTAAGCAAAGCTCATGCTTTCGCTGGTCTCGCGCAAGCGCACACACGTGAGCGCGGAGCACAGAGAAGCAGTCAGAGCTACAGGCTACAGTGAGGCTGAAAACAGAGTTCATATGACGTTTTTCCAAACAACTTTTTATGTCGGGGCTTCAGCACACTTGGATCACTACGGATGAGCATGTTGGAGATATTTTGTGGTTTCAATTTTGTGTTCTTGGACGTTAGTCTGGGGCGCTGTCAGCCATTAGGTGTGCTAGCCGCTCCCCCCGCCGATCTCCTCAAGGGATGTGAGGAGTCTAAAACTTCACCAGGGCCTCCATCGGCATATGGGTGAGTAGATAATGGCTGAATTTTCATTTTTGGGCGCACTATCCCTTTAACACAATAATGTTGACTCTGAGTCAGATGAAGACTGAGTGCACAGTCGGGCTTTTTAAGCCTTAACTGATCCATGAGGCCCCTGTTCTCAGTTCAGACAGGATGTCACTTTCTCACAGTGCAGTCAGACCAATAAACCAGTAGTTGACCTATCACCTCCTCTGGTAATACCTGCAGTGATTACATAGAGTATCAGTCGACAGCACTATTGATGTCCGTGCCGTCCCAACAATGCATGTTCACACATACGCAAATAGTAAGATTTATGTGAGTTCTGAAGATGTCCATCTCCATCTGCCTGCTGCAGCCCCTTGCACACCGTTGCTGCCAAACAGCAGCAGGAGATAAGAAGCCGTTCGTCTCCACCTGCTGCTCTTCTCACTCTCTCCATCAACCTTAGTGTGTAAACTATATGTAGTGATGTCCGGGACTCTAGAGAAAAACCTGATGCCAGTATAGAAGGATTCTATGTATAAATGAAAATATTAAACAAAACAAACAAAAAACAAAAAACAGACTCATTTTCTCACAGTTGCTAAGCTAAGGCTTAAAGTGCACTTCATGAAGCTAACTGCTAATCTCACCAGCCTGCTTTAAAAGGGAAAAACCGCCATACCGTCCAAGCAAAGCGCAGTATTTAATCGTGTATTTGGTGTTCTTCAGCTCTGGCTACTTGACTTTATTACTTTATAATCTTTTCAGCTATTAAGAGACTGAATAATACTTTCTAGCCGGGGAGCTTTTACATGATAGATTGTATAATGTCTCTGACAGACGGATAGGAGAACCTTGAACAGACATCAGAGTCCTTTTGCTAAAGATCTCAAATTGATGTTTTTTGTAAATAATGTGATTTTTATGTCGACTCGTGTTACTTTCACACAGTATATGTTTTTTTGTGTAGGTTTTAATGATATTGTGTGCAATGTGAGTACATATTTAACTATTGGTATTTAGTTAGTCTGTTAATTGTACATTGAGTTCTAGACCTGTAAAAATTGTGTAAATGTGACCCATTATTTTTGTGTAACAAATTGTGCTTGTGATAATAAATTCTTATTGGTTATGTGGCTTCCATTCAAAGTTTAAGTCTTCCATTATTCAGGCATGCTTCACATCCATCAGATGGGGGGTTTTGGGAGGCAGAATGTTTTTATGTGATCTTAAAACTGTAACTTTGTCTGCCAATAGCCATATTACAGTCTGTGAACACATGATTTACACTATGTTACGCTACAGGCTTAAAGTCACAATGTGAGGTGGTAATGTAGATCATTTGCTGCTCCTCTCTGCCTGTCAGTGGTGCGTGGTCATTTGTGTGTGTGTATGTGTGTGTGTGTGTGTGTGTGTGTGTTTGTGTTTGTGTGTGCGCGCGCATGTGCGTGCAAGGTTGAATTTGCAGATTAACATTTTACCAACAAAACATATGATCATTTCCTCTAATGTGATGCTCTGTTACTGATGAAGCTAACGCTTAATAAAGTACTCTCATCAGTCACTTTATTAGGTACACCTTGCTAGTACCGAGTTGGACCCCCTTTTGCCTTCAGAGCTGCCTTAATTCTTGGTGGCATAGATTCAACAAGGTGCTGGAAACATTCCTCAGAGATTTTGGTCCATATTGACATGATGACATCACACATTTGCTGCAGATTTGTCAGCTGCACACCCATGATGCAAATATCCTGTTCCACCACATCCCAAAGGTGTTCTGTTGGATTGAGATCTGGTGACTGTGGAGGCCACTGGAGAACAGTGAAGGCATTGTCATGTTCAAGAAACCAGTTTGAGATTATCTCAGCTTTGTGACATGGCGCATTATCCTGCTGGACGTAGCCATCAGAGGAAGGGTACACTGTGGTCATAAAGGGATGGACATGGACAGCAACAATATTTAGGTTGGCTGTGGCATTTAAATAATGCTCAGTTGGTACGAAGGGGCCCAAAGTGTGCCAAGAAAATATCTCCCACACCATTACACCACCACCAGCCTGAACCATTGATCCAAGGCAGGATGGATCCATGCTTTCACGTGTTTACATCAAATTCTGACCCTACTATCTGACTGTCAGAGCAGCAATCAAAATTTACCAGACCAGTCAATGTTTTTCCAATCTTCTATTATCCAATTTTGGTGAGTGTGTGCAAATTGTAGCCCCACTTTCCTGTTCAACCATGCCACATTCAAAGTAACTTAAATCACCTTTATCCCCCATTCTGATGTTCAGTTTGAACTTCAGCAGAATGTCTTGACCATGTCTACATGCCTAACTGCAAAGAGTTGCTGCCATGTGATTGGCTATTTGCATTAACGAGCAGTTGAACAGGTGTACCTAATGAAGTGGCCAGTGAGTGTACAGTAGTTTAATTGAGCGCCACCTTGACTATCTACACTGTAAAATATTTGATTGTACATTTATAGTATGTTACTGGCTACTGGTTGCATCATTTTCACAGTAAGTTACTGAATTACTTTTGAATTGTTGTGACATGACAGCTGTAAACTGTGATCTCACAGTAGTTATGCCTGCATATTACCGAGATTTAGCAGTATGCTCCTGTAAAATTACTATAATTAACTATAACCTAACAGTTTATGTACTCCATATATTACTGTGATTTAGCAGTGTACTTCTGTAAAATTACTATATTTACCTGCATGACTTTCACAATAAATTTTTAAATTTGGTTAAATATCACAGTCAAAGCCTGTGAGGTGATAATAATGTAATCATTGTGAAATATTAGTTACCTATGATAACTTCCTGGAAATAATTTGCAGTGTACAACAGTAAAATTCTTCCTCCACATTAATGCATCAGTAATATTAATACATTTAAGAGTAAAATTTTCACAGGAGCCCATTTCTGTAATAGCTGTATGAGTTCTAGTACTTCTGGTTTTTTTTTTTATAACATTTTGCCAATAACAGTTTTGTTTAGTTTATTTTTACAATAATGAGGATAGGAAATACATAAAATAAAGACATTAATTTCAGTGCAGAAGAGGAAGGGAGCCTAAAAGGCTTTTTCAGAGTCCTCAACTTTTTAACAAATAAAAAAGTGACAATATTACTCATCAGTTACAAAAGACAACACATAGCACAAAACTTACTGTACTCCAATGTAAAGGGGCTACTTTTACTTGAACCCGCAATAACTTTTTTGGCACCTTTGGGGCAGTGGAAATACATTGTGAACATAAAAGACATCACATTTTCAGTACACACCCAGCAGTTACAGAGACACTTACAGATAGTTTACTCAGGACAAAATCTTTCTGAGAGAAAAGAATATCTATTTACATGTGCATATCAGATGAGAAATGTGAAAAGTCGTTAGCGATTAGACCCCATTGTGATGTCATATATTCCAAGAGGGTGGTAAAGACGTAGTAGATCAGGAGTGGAGTCTAGATACTGGTGGTGATGATGACACGAAATGAGGAGGGAGCTGATGATCTGGACATGAAGAGGAGTGGACGAGCTCGTCCTGGGATCTGGTTACGGTGACTGGAGGAGAACAGTCTGCTTTCAAACAAACTCTAGTTTGTTTTTGGTGTGAAAGATAATGAACCAACCACAGTATTTTATGATAGAAGATATGTGATTTTAGCATGATTTCAACAGGTAAACCAATAATAAATATATCTGCTGATAGAGAAATCTGTCTGTGATCTCATAATTGATCCTGATAAAGGCCATGTATATCTCATAACCTATTTATGCTAATACATACATGTAACTATGGTAACACATGCATGTCAGTGAGGGTATTTTCCCTGATTAAAAGCTGTTAAAACTGCCATCATTGTATCTGACTCCTTTGTCAGTTCATTAAGTCCATTAAAAAGTGTGTGACAGTGATCCCACTGTATTAAGCCCCGGATCATTACTGTACACAATGCCTTCTTTTCATCCTGTCTCTATATTAGTCATAATTCATAACATGCCATTGATTTGCAGTCTAATAATAGCCTATTAATAATACTTACAATCAGTTATTTATCTATGAGCTCTTTGTGAAACCAAAGAACAGAAATATAAACACTTCAGAAGCAATGAAGTGCTGCTGCAGAAAATTCAGTCAGCCACCAGAATTTGATTTCCTTAGTGGGTCCCGATGATGCAGGATGACAAACGACAATACTGTCCAATCAGTGAGTTACCTGTCAGTTAGTAGAACTTCATGTTTACTCCTCTTGGTTCACTTGCAAAATGTCAGTGTGAACAGGAACCAAACCAAAACTAAAATGCAACCATGTATCATTTTGTTCCCTTTGATACAACCAAATGAATCAAACTACAGGAGTGTCAGCACCCTTTTATTTGACTTCAGCTTCTATCTTCAATCTGAGTTCGGGGGGGGGGGGGGGGGCTGTGCTCCGCTAGGGGGGTCCGGAAGAAAATTTTGAACATTTGATATCTAAATGAATTAATCTGGTGCACTTTGAGAGTATCAATCAAGTATCACACCAAGAAGCTAGAATAACAATTTCAAGGTTTTTAATGATGAAATATGTTCACAGTTCACCAAAAAAGGAAAATTTGGTCATCAGCTACTACAAAATGGTTGGGGCCGGGCAATTTTAGGCAGTTCTGAGCAACAAGAGGCAGAATAGGAAGACAACAAGAACGTCTGCATTAAAATGTACATTTTACATCAGTTGAGGCTTGAACTCACAACCTCTGACACCAAGGAGCATCTTCTATCTGACTGAACTAAATAGCAAGTAACAGTTTTCTGTGGCTTCACAAACTGACTAAGCCAGTCACCAGGATGACAGCAGCTATCAAGGCAGATTTCAAACAAAATTTAAAAAATTCAGTTATAAAGACAAAAATCTGAAAATACATATATTGCATATAGACAGCATGGAGATGTTGTTAATTTGTTTTTAACAATGATTGATTTACTGATTTACTTTACTGAGTACACCAAAGTTTTATTGCAGAAATGTGAAGTATGGGTCCCCAGCATACAGAAACTGCCGGATGCTAATTTTAATATGTTGAGCAATTTGCATAATTAGCACAATTAGCATAATTAGCAGAATCGTCCAGATTGACAATAGATTTTGAACTGTGTGAGCAGTTTCTACAATATTGGAGTGGTTTAAGAGGTTTTAGAGGATGCTGAATTCAATTCTGGCACTTCCAGACTTCAAAATGGTAATTCTATAACAAATGTGGATACATTTAGACATATTTTTTTATTAATTTCAGACAAAATTTTAGGTTATTTTCATGGTAAACACAATAATCTCACATTTCAGAATCACAAGAGCTCTTGCTCTTTGATGTGAATGTTGATGACCGAAATTTGTTTACATTTCTTGAGGTCCGGTCATGTTTTTATGCAAATAAGCTGTTGCAGCTAACTGTTGTAGTTGTAATAAGTATGTTGTAAAGCAAGGGAGCATAGTCTAGTTTTAAAGTACTTGAAACATTTAAAAATGTATGGAAAACTTAATCATAAAGGGAGTAGTTTCAACAACTAGCATGTCTTCCTTAAAGCGGAACGCCGGCATTATTGGAACTTATAGCCCTATCGAACAAGCAAATCACAAACAACCAAAACGTTAAAGGGCCAGTGTGTAATATTTGGCATGGTTTATTGTCAAATATGAATCTGAATCTGAATATTCTACCCATTAATATGTTTATATAAGTGTATAATCGCTATAAAATAACATTCGTTTGGTTTTTGTAGCCTTATAATTATGCTTTTATATATATATAGCAAGGGCCTTGCTTTAGAGAGGTCGCCATCTTGCACCGCCATGTATGTACGGTAGCCCGAGCGGACAATCCAGCCAGCCAGAGAACGCGTTTCGTGTGTATAAATAAACCAACGAAGAAGACAGCGGAATGAAGGAAGAAGGAGGAGGAAACAGCAGAGAGTGTTAGTAGTTCGTCGATAGAGAGTAGTGAGAAGTTTTTTTAGTTATAAAGTTTGCGAATGGACCACACTTACCACGCAACAGGAGAGAATGAACCTGAACCGTCATCTGCGAGGAAAAGAAGACGCAAAGAGGGGTGAAGAAAACGGGACAAGCAGCGGCAGAGATAAACATCGGTGATGTTTTTCAGCGATGGAGGGGGTTCATGAAGGACAATCCGACGCTGAAGTGGCATGTTTTCTGCTGGACAGGTAAGGGTTAGGTAAGAGTTCCTGCACCGTCTCTACCCCCTCGCCCCCTTCCTCTCCCTGGTCTTCCTCCTCTTCCTCTTCCTCCTCTCCCTGTGTCCTGTGGAAGAACACTCTGGAAACACATATATTATAATCGTACCAACCTATATTTGCCGCATTGTGCCATGACTATCACATAAAACGTGTTATTTTAGCATTACTGTGCTAATGTTTGCTCGTGTTACCAAAACAATTTGAAATAAAACACTCCTAACATATATCTCACAGATAACCTATATCTCACTGGTAAGCTATAACATATCGTAGCGTCCGCCAGGACGTGTGGAAAGGATGACGCAGTTATTCGGCAAACTACCATTTACTACTGAACAGTACAGGTTACTGTTGGCTGTACCCACACCAAAACAACCAACAAACAGCAACTTAGTTGTAACTCCAACTGTGCACTGCTGCTCTCTCCTCCAGCTCGCTCACACACCAGCACGTGCACTCACATAGCCCTCCTCATCCCCGTCACACTCGCAACCCGCACCCCTACCTATACTCATTCAATCCCAAACATGCCATTAACTCACAGAACATTGACATTATAACAGAACATTTACTGCAGGGTCGCTACAATATCGTAACATGGTTTAGATTCCTAAATAAATATTTACCTCGTTGCTAGATCGGCCTACTCCTGAAAAACTTGTGTCTGGGCAAGGCTTTTTGTCCGACGAGGCCACCATCACTTACCCGACGGAAGGGGTGAGCAATTGAGCACCCCTAAATTGAATCCCAGCACCCCTAAAATTTGAGAGATTTTTTTTTCTTTTTTTTTTTTTTTTTTTTTTACTGTATGTCCCTTTTTAACAAGCTAGAAAAGTGTCAAAACCATACAGTACTTGGTTGCAACGTAATATTTTAACAACAAAAATACAGCAGCATTACTTTGTAGATTTCAAGCGCAATTTCTTTTTTGAAGTGTATTTTTATTTATGTATTTGTATTATATAATACAGACAAGAAGGAAAAAGGCAGAGACTAACATTGAAAAAGTCAATTACTGTTAATGTGTTAATGTTACATGTTGTGCATTGCATTTCAAATAAAAGTCCAAAAAATAAGTCCATGGTTCATTTTTGGTATTTTTGGTACTCACTATAGGGGGCTGGTTCACTCCAGAAACATACATACTGTTTATGTGTATGTTGAGGAGCTGCTGTATCAAAATGAGTTGTCTTCCTCCAGAAATTAGGGTTATGATATGTTTCTTTTATGATTCCAATCCATTCCTCTTTTGCTGTGGCTCAGCATTTAAATAACCTTTATCAGAGTTGATGGTTTAGTCACAGACTTTCCCAAAAAGTGTTGTGCTTTTCTTTCACAAATGTGGGAATGAAACTGAGTTAAAATGAACAAAACAGTAAAATTTATCTTGCCTGGCCGGGCAGCTCTCTGGGTAAACCTCTGATCCTAGAATCGCCCCTGCTACCTAGCCTCAGTTACTGCCTTCTGTGACACTCACCCCCCTTAACCTCACTCTCATTTGGGTCACAACACCAAAATATCAGCAGTCTTCTCATAAAGTCTGCCTGCCCTGGGTTTCAAACCTGTGACCGGTGACCAATGTGGTTCCATTCTGGCCATGCATGCTCTTAAGCGATGTGATACCACCTCATATCCCGTTGGGAAGGGGAAGGTGTCTGCACTCAAAGCCATGAGAGTCGTACCGGGTAAGCTTCTCCACTGTATTAGAGAGGCAGAAGCCACAGATTTACAGATCACAAAAGCAACGAGGGCTTTCTTTCTGGCTCTGTACAATCAGAGGAACTCTGTAACCTTGGATGCAGCCCGGTATGAAATTTACCAAAAGCACAAAAGGCCCCTAGCACTGAAGACACTACCTCCTACAGAGCGCAATATGCACCTTCATGGAAGACGTGCCCACCTACAGGTGCTGCTATGGAAAAAAGCAGACCAGCCTGATCCACCGGCTGTGGATATCACCTTGTTTGGATGAGGTCTGGAAAGAACACCAAACGTGACTTGGTACCACTGTCTTTTACACAGAGAGGCCGCTAAGGATATGGAGCCGGTGCTATTTGAAACACTGAAAGATCTCATCAAGGTAGTAAACATAAAACTGAGCCCTAAGAACAGCAGGTGTTTTCGGAAGCTGTGTGGAGTCCTGAGAAATGAACAAGCACAGGTTCTGTGCCATGCTGAGGTATGCTGGCTCTCGTGAGGAAAAGTACTTTCACGGATCTTTGAACTTAAAACAGAGATTGCCACTTTCCTCTCAGAAGCAGAGTCACCACTTGCGGACCTATTGGATGCTGCAGTGTGGCATATCTCGCTGATGTGTTTGAACAGTTGAGCATTTTTAATGTGTCTCTGCGAAGGAGGGGACACAATATTTTTGAACAAATTGAAAAAAACAAGGCACTCAAAAAGAAGATTGCACTCATGTTTCCAGAGGAAGATTTGACACATTTCCCTGCATTTCCCACAAGATTAAACAACTTGACAATGCAGGAAGAAATTCTCTGATAAAAGCAATGATGGCACCTCTTGCTAAACTGCAGGACCGATTTGGGGACTATTTTCTTGTTTGGTGCAATATGTACAAATTATTCTGCATGACAACGTGCTGTAACTTCAAGCATTTATTAACATGCTGGTGACAGACTGAATATTTATGCAGGAGGGCAAAGTACATACACACTGCGACTGCGTGACAGGGTATCAAAAGGTTTCACTCTGGACCAATCACAATCAAGCATCTTTCAGAAACCAATAAGGACACTTGTTACTACACTGAACAAAAATATAAATGCAACACTTTTGTTTTTGCTCCCATTTTTCATGAGCTGAACACAAAGATCTAAAACTTTTTCTACATACACAATACACATTTCCCTCAAATATTGTTCACAAATCTGTCTAAATCTGTGTTAGTGAGCACTTCTCCTTTGCCGAGATAATCCATCCCACCTCACAGGTGTGGCATATCAAGATGCTGATTAGACAGCATGATTATTGCACAGGTGTGCCTTAGGCTGGCCACAATGAAAGGCCACTCTGAAATGTGCAGTTTTGCTTTATTGGGGGGGTCTGGGGGGGTCAGAAAACCAGTCAGTATCTGGTGTGACCACCATTTGCCTCACACAGTGCAACACATCTCCTTCGCATAGAGTTGATCAGGTTGTTGATTGTGGCCTGTGGAATGTTGGTCCACTCCTCTTCAATGGCTGTGCGAAGTTGCTCGATATTGGCAGGAACTGGAACACGCTGTCGTATACGCCAATCCAGAGCATCCCAAACATGCTCAATGGGTGACATGTCCGGTGAGTATGCTGGCCATGCAAGAACTGGGATGTTTTCAGCTTCAAGGAATTGTGTACAGATCCTTGCAACATGGGGCCGTGCATTATCATGCTGCAACATGAGGTGATGGTCGTGGATGAATGGCACAACAGTGGGCCTCAGGATCTCGTCACGGTATCTCTGTACATTCAAAATGCCATCAATAAAATGCACCTGTGTTCGTTGTCCATAACATATGCCTGCCCATACCATAACCCCACTGCCACCATGGGCTACTCGATCCACAACGTTGACATCAGCAAACCGCTCACCCACACGACGCCACACACGCTGTCTGCCATCTGCCCTGAACAGTGAAAACCGGGATTCATCCGTGAAGAGAACACCTCTCCAACGTGCCACACGCCATCGAATGTGAGCATTTGCCCACTCAAGTCGGTTACGACGACGAACTGCAGTCAGGTCAAGACCCCGATGAGGACGACGAGCATGCAGATGAGCTTCCCTGAGACGGTTTCTGACAGTTTGTGCAGAAATTCTTTGGTTATGCAAACCGATTGTTGCAGCAGCTGTCCAGGTGGCTGGTCTCAGACGATCCTGGAGGTGAACATGCTGGATGTGGAGGTCCTGGGCTGTTGTGGTTACACGTGGTCTGCGGTTGTGAGGCCGGTTGGATGTACTGCCAAATTGTCTGAAACGCCTTTGGAGACGGCTTATGGTAGAGAAATGAACATTCAATTCACAGGCAACAGCTCTGGTGGACATTCCTGCAGTCAGCATGCCAATTGCACGCTCCCTCAAAACTTGGGACATCTGTGGCATTGTGTTGTGTGATAAAACTGAACATTTTAGAGTGGCCTTTTATTGTGGCCAGCCTAAGGCACACCTGCGCAATAATCATGCTGTCTAATCAACATCTTGATATGCCACACCTGTGAGGTGGGATGGATTATCTCGGCAAAGGAGAAGTGCTCACTAACACAGATTTAGACAGATTTGTGAACAATATTTGAGGGAAATGGTCTTTTGTGTGTATAGAAAATGTTTTAGATCTTTGAGTTCAGCTCATGAAAAATGGGAGCAAAAACAAAAGTGTTGCGTTTATATTTTTGTTCAGTGTATCTCATGGTTTCAACTTGACAGTGAACACATCTTACCTACATATTCTATTTGAATATTACAGACAATGAGTGGATACACAATCCCTTTTAAGTTGACGTGGGAAGCGTCACATTGCCTAGCAACGAGGACGCTCGGTTGCTTGAACTTTCATGTGTCAGCATGCTAACAAAGAAATTCAGTGAGGTGAGTCTGTCTCAGTTTTGGTGTATTGTGATGACTGAGTATCCCTCCCTGGCCTCCCATGCAATCAAACATTCCTACCATTCAGCACAACATATCTTTGTGAAAGCGGCTTCTCAGTTCTGGTCACCCTGAAGACAGAACAGAGTAAACATTATACATAACCTCAGAGTTGCTTTGTCAACCAGCACCCCTGACTTTGAGACTCTTATGAACAGCATAAAACATACTCAGCTGTCCCATTAACTTGCTTGCGGTTTGTTTGCAGGCAAGCACCTACACATGCTGTGTGTTCATGTTTTAATTTTCTTTAAGCAAGTTATTGAAAAGTTATACACACATATAGGCTTTGTTAACAGGGGCCTAATTTATCATATCTGCTTTTTTTGGTTGTTTTTTTTTTTTGTTCTTTTTTTTTTCCCAGTCTAGCAACTATTTTTTTTGCCCTGTTCTCAGTATTTTTTAACATAATGTGTCTTTGCAGTGTTTTTATGTCACTTGTCTTTAAGCCATAATGTGCACTTTTGTTGTTGCATTGCTATTTATTTACTAAGGTTACTTAGTAATTGTACTTTATTCTTGCAATATGTTTTATTTCAATGTGTTCTAAGCACATGTTGTTCACATTTTGTGCAGTAAAACAGAATATGTGGGAATTTATCTTTTGTGTGGATCTTGAACTAATGACAACTGAGAAATGTGGACCCTGAGGCTAGGCCAGTTGGGAACCTCTGTTCTAAAGAGAACTCATATGAATCAAACCTGATGTAGAAGTTGTTAGAGTCGTTTGCCATAGTGGTGTCATCTGCTGTGTACAGTGATTTGTGGTGGTAGTCGTATTTGTAATAGATTTCATAGTGGCCCACAGTCTCTTTGTATTATTTACAAAGGAGTCCTTTTCAATGGATCTCCTATATTGCCTTTTAGCTGTGTCAAGTTTTTGTTCCAGCTCTTCTGAAAGCAAGCCTCTTGTGTTTGATACGATTCTTGACATCCTCCAAGTTAATATAAGCAGGAACAGGAGGTGGGAATGAGCCGAACAGTGCTTTGATCAAAAGTGGACAGCAGTGGTTTGGCTCTAGCTGTATATGCATTCTGAATATTTCCATAGCATTTATCAAGAATTTGACTGTTTCTTGTGTCACGTCTGTTATGCTGTTCAAACCCAGGTAAAGACAGTTAAAGGCTGCAATGGTTGAAATTCCCCAAAATGAGTATGGGAGCATCTGATGTACGTTGTAACTGTCCATGTACACAGTCCACCATTTGGGCTGCAGCTGTCTCCGCATTTCCATTTGGGAGCACATAAACAGCACAAATCACAATGGGCCTCATTCACTAATATGTGCGTAGAAATGTTGTAGCATGTGCACATATTTTGAGCACAGAGTGCACAAATTTGGTATATAATTTGGTTGACTGTGATTAGTTTGTTCTCAAGCTGATCCTGAGGCAGAACAGGGTTAGAAGGTGAACTGAGCATAAGAAGCAGCAGAGTGAGGGGACTCCTGTCTTTGCTCAGCTATTGGCAGGATGGTGGCCAATTCATTAATATAGATGTTGACTAGAGTGGGACTCATACAGCAGCGTGTCTCACTCCAGGCCTCTGACAGAAAAATGTTGTCCTTTTGTTGCCAGTTTTTATACTGCACTTATTGTTTCCAACAATAATACCATCCAAAACTCACACACACCTAAAAGACACCTATATTGTCTCCTGAGGACACCTAAAGACATGTTGACTGGAGCAGTGGGCACAGAAGCCACTGCCACCATAACTGAGTGGGTTGGGAAACATCACAGGCATGTAAGCTATGCTTACAGTAAGACCACAGGTCACCAAAACAAAGCAGCAGAGAAAAACAAAAGAATTTTGACAGAACAGCCCAAGATGCCCCACTGCTTCCAGGGCAACATGTGCTGGTTTTAGACCACAGAAGACAAGGAACGGGAAAGTTGGGTGATAGGTGGGAATACCAGCCCCATGTGGTGGCCCTACCCAGACTGCCTGGTGTACAAAGTTAGACGTGAGAGCAAAGACTGCCCAAAACGTGTCCTCCATTGCAATAGTCTATGCCCCTGCCTCCCCTGTTGAGCCGCAAGAGTGCTTCAGATCACAAAACCAATGATGTGAGACCAATGATGATTTGTCCGTCTGGGATTTTGCATTTCCCTTAAACCCAGGGGCACTGCTAGGGCTGGTTCTAGGGACTAAAACTTGGAAATACTCTGAGGTTCAGTGGGTTTTGATTGGAGCACTGGTCTTTCTGGAGGTGTCTTTTCACCTGTCTCCTCTCCACTAATTAACAAATGCAGGGGCAATGTGAGTGGGGGCTCACGGCTACCGTGAGGAGGACAGTGTGGAATAAACTTTGTTTGCATGAGACACAACAGCAGTATGAGGTGAAGAAAAACACCAGCCTTCGGCTGGGTTGTGAGCAGGAGAGTGTAACAGCCATGAGAACAGATGACATCCTGCTGGAGCCAGGAGCGAAACAGGAAGTAGGAGACAGAGTTCAGCAGACGCATATGGCACGCTGGACGCTGCACCAGCTGGATGCTGAAAGAAAGTGGGAGACGCTATGTGGGAAAGCCAAGGGGTGAATGTGGGCTTCATCCCTCCTTCAGTTAAGTCCCGCTTTTATAACTTGTTGTTGAACTGCTGAATGTGAGGAGACAACACAGGCTCATGCAGTCACTCTGAAACATCAGACAAACTGATAGATGCTGTACTTACATAGGGAAGAGCCCTGCCTTTGTGTTCATTGTTGTCTCCTGTTTTGTGTGACCACAGAGCTAACTTTCTTTGTTTCATTATCCTATTTTTAAGAGGTGCAATAGAGTCGAGTGTCGGTCGCAGCGAGTCTGTAGCGCTATCAACAAGATAATCAGCTTGGGAGGGACTAAAATTAGTACAGGAAACCTCTGTTACATTGAGACATGGTATTGAATTTAAAGCTGTTGAAATAATTACCTTAAATTTATCAACAGCACTATCGGATAAACATCTAGTATAGCAACTTTTGCTAAGTGGTGTGTTATCGAGTAATAAGAAAAAAAAAGTTGTTAAATATTGGTCTAATGAAGAGGGATTCTGAGGAAAGACTAATAATTCTTCAGTTTCAATTCCATTCATCAAAGCAAGATTGAGGGTGTGGTTAAAACAGTGAGTGGGTTCATGTACACCCTGACTGAAGCCAGTGGAGTCTAATAATGTGATAAACGCAGTAGTAAGACAGTCATTATCAATGTCAACATGAATACTAAGATCACAATAACAACTTAAGGACTAAACTTGATTAAAAAAAAAGTTTCAGTGAGACAGAATAAACCAATGTGATTATCTGATATTAAATCATTTACTAACATTGCTGTAGATGATAGAGACCTGATGTTTAGACGTCCACCCCCTCTTGACTTCTTTTCCACGGGCATGGGGCCACTACAAAGGTGGCAACCATGTCAGTGACAAACGCAGGAGCACTGGGAATGACACAACATGCTTACCGTGGTAAGTCAGCACAGATATTCTAGTGACTGTTAGCAGGACATCTAGCACTTCACAGGTGCATTCATGAATAATGAAGAGGGAGAAAGTGGATGAAGAGGTGTCTTATACCTTAATATCATGGGAGGATATTTACTATGTGGTCAGTGCATTTTACTCACTTCTTAAATACTGTACATCACACATCACTGTTGTAACTGCTTTTCACCTCAACGACAAAACATATGAGGAGATGATAATAATTATGGATAGATAGATGCATCCTGTGAACCTGTGAACATGAAGCAAACAAAGAAAGAGAGAGAGAGAAAGAAAAACTTTTCTGACGCTGAGACTTCAGTTATTTTGGGTGAAGTGAAATTGAGAAAAACATTTTAGTTTTTTCTATTAGTAGCAGTGTGACCGGAACAAGGAACCCATAAATCAAAGGCCTGGAAGGAGGTAACAGGTGCCGTTAACTCTGTGTCCTCTGTTGTATGAACCAAAATGTTAAACGAAAATGGTATAATATGAAACTTGATGCAAAAAACACAACAGCTCACACAACACAACAGGAGGAGGCTCCTGTAGCTTGTTAGACTAGTGAAGACAGGCTAAAACAGGGCTGATATTGTCATGTTTTCTAGTGTTTGTTAAAAGCCGAGCAGCTGCATTTTGCACTAGCTGAAGCCGTGACATGGTGTTTTGGCTCAACCCTGAATACAATGAGCTGCAGTAAACGATGAAGGAATTAAAGTATGGATGACCTTCTCAAAATCATGTTGAGAGAGAAAGGACCTGACTTGGAGATGCTTCTTAATTAATAGAAAGAGGACTAGACAACGCTTGTAATTTGTTTTTCAAAAGAGAGGTCACTGTCAAATATCACACCAAGGTTTTTGGCTGCAGGTTTGACGCTTGCAGATAAGAGGCCAAGATGATTTTGTAGAATAGTGATGGATAGACGATTATTTCTGATTTACTGTCATTTAACTGGAGAAGGTTTTGGGACATCCAGCACTTTATGTCAGACAGACAGGATAAAAGATCATTAAAATTGCCGTCTTCACAGGTTTTTAGCAGAACATATATTTGTGTGTCATCTGCATAGCAATGGTACTACTACTAATAATAATACATTTATTTATATAGCACTTTTCTTGACAATGTTACAAAGTGCTTTACAAAAGAAAATAAAACCAACAAGGCAGATAAAATAAGCAAAGAGGAACACAGAGGTAAAGACAGAAGTACAGAGTAACAATAGAAGATGCACAATAATAGTAATAATAGGACAATAGAATGCAAAGGAGTAAAATAATGATTAAAAAATAAAATAAAAAATAACATCAATTAATAAGTGTACAAACAGTAAATAAAACATGTCAAACACTTCCAAAAGCTTTCACAAAGAAAAAAGTTTAAAGAAGGGTTAAAAGAAGCTAGAGACATAGGGCCGGATCTACTAAGATCCCAAGTTGCGTGTACTAATTTGCCTGCGCAATCTAGAATTTTGCGTGTGGGGCTGAACCGCGGTTTGCGGGTGATTTACTAAGAGTGACTGTGTAAATGACAAGAGTTGCAAACGTGTTGGAGACACCCTATTTAAATGAGGGTTTTGCGTGTTTTATGGTTTGCAGCATGGCGAGTTTGGAGAGAAAGCGCAAAGCGAAATTCGACCCTATGGAATTAGAGGTGTTGGTAGAGGAGGCCAATAAACACTTAAATGAGCTACAGCAAAGAAACCTGACTGTCTCACAAAGGAACGCTATATGGGAAGAAATCTGTGACCAACAGCCAGGGACCTGAGAGGGAGGAGAGGTGAGCACGGCGGGCAAGTTCCACCTGCGTAAAAGGAAACACAAATAATACACTCAACTGTCACGTTTAAGTTGTCTTACATTGGCTATGAATATTCATTTTGTGTAAAATAGGCTATACGATAAAGAACTGTTTAGTTTTGTTTTTTGCCATGATAAATGTTAGAGCTATAGCCTAATATATTTTGTGACTGAAACAATGTGTCTTTAATACGATTTTGCCTGGCTTAACATAATTAGACATTGATGAGACTGAGTATTTCATTTGATAATAATGTTTGGAATCTAAAATGTGATTTCAATCATCTTTTTTTCAATAAATGTTGATTTGCTTAACTTTGCAATGCTCTGCAGTTTATTGGGTCACACTAGCACTCGTATTCTAATCTACAGCAGATGTTTAATCAAGGTGTATTTCTGCATTACATATTATTGAATGAAAATAGAAAAATAAATGCATATACCAAACAGCTCACAAGAAGTGACTTCGAATGTGATTGCTGCATGTCTGCATCCCCGCAGCATTGGGTTGTTGCTCCATACGGAGGGGGGGAGGGCAGGTCGGCGTTCTCCTCCAGCATGGCATTATGCTCCAGCCTGTGTTGCTTGGTGATGTTATGTAGCATGCAGAAGGTCACTACAATCTGGGCCACTTTTTCTGGCCTGTACAGCAGTGCTCCTCCAGTGTGATCCAAACAACGGAACCTGCTCTTCAGGATTCCAAAAGTACGCTCCACAATATTCCGTGTGCAGATATGGGCCTCGTTGTACCTTATCTCTCCGGCAGTGGTTGGGTCAGGGTATGCACTATCACCTTAAAAAACATATGAATCAATATGAAACACGCTCTTGTTTTTAATGTAATTATTTTACAAAGGATTTTACAAAGTGACTCACCTACAAGCCAGCCATCTCCAACTTGGAACAACTTCGCAACTTGGAAAACAGAAAATTGTTTCTCAGAATAAAAGAATTGTGTACTGACCCAGGACAGTTCCAAAATGGCAATGCTGGATAGGCGATATGTTTTAATGATTGTTTCCTCATTTATTCCAAAAATGTTCACACAAGGGTGAAAAATGTGTTCTCTGCGTCTTCTTTCATTGTTTCAATGTCTCCTTCTTGCAACAATAACTGCAGCCACGTGTGCGCAATTACACATACAAACCATTTGCACCTCCTTTTGACACATGTTAAATATAGATGCAGTTTCTGTTTGCAAAATTGCTTTCAGGTTTGATAAATCGCTTTGCGTGTGCTAAATTAATATATTTACATTTTCTCCTCCCAGCACACGCACGATTGCGTGTAAACGCCCCATATTGCATATTCATTGCAGCAAACGTACTAACTGGATGCAGACGCTCTATTTTGCACCTTTAAAAGACAAAATGTGCGTAAAAATCTCAGCACACCCAAAAACAGCAGGTGCGTAGGAGTGAGGCTGCAACCCCAAAATATATAAAAATCAAAAAAGGCTCCCGCATCCAAAAAAAAGGCACCTTCATCAGGCATTTCCGGAAATGCCTGATGAAGGTCACACCGACCGAAACGTTGCTTAAATAAAATGAAAATAAGAGAGTGAGACAGTGTGCAGGAGCCTTTTTTGATTTTTATGCATCTTTGAAAGACGCAACCCTTAGAGTGCACTGTTAGTAAATCAGTTTGAGGAGGCATTGCCAGTGGTGACTGAGAAAGACGTTTGATGAATATGATTTCAACCATTTTAGGGCAGTGTCCCTGATGCCAACCCACTTTTCAAGGCAATCCAGTGAGACTGAGTGATTGACAGTGTCAAAGGCGAAGCTCAAATCTAAAAGGATTAAAATGGAACAATCGCCAATATCGGCTGTGACTAAAAGGGCAATAGAAATTTTATTAAGAGCAGATTCAGTGGAATGACATGCACAAAAACATGACTGAAACTGTCAAAAAAATCATAGGTATGCATGCAAAGTAGAGAGACCAACCTATATCTATTTTTAACTGCCAGTAGAATTGCAACAAAATAAGATAGAGCAGATAAAACCAGAGGAGTTACACTAACATATCATGCATTCATCATGTCCCAGAGTGCTGTTTCTTGCACTAATAGGATTAGTAGAAATACAGTAGAAAGCGCACACAACAAAAAAATTATAATCAAGAAAATATATGTACATTTTTTTTTTTTTTTTCATTTTTCATTAGTATGGACTTAAGTCCATATATATTATTTAAATTTGGGATATAAGAGTTGTATTGATTGATAGTATATTAAACTACTACTCCAAGCATGGCACTACAGCATGTAAAAATGTCAAGATATGCTCTGGCGGACTTATTCTATGGTAGGTCATAACGGGTTAAATCAGAGGGGTCAAGGCTCAGTCTCTTGAGAAGTGGGTGTACTGTGAAATCTGGGAGGCATAAAAATCCAAATCGCTTGATGAAGGTTTAGTTTTACTATAATGTCCAGTGAAAGATGATGAAATGTTACAGAGAATGGCAGAGGGGTTGTAATGTGGAGTTACAGGATCACCGGTGGCATGACCAATCTGGAGTCTTATTTCATTTATTTTGATTGTGAAAAAGGATAAAAAGTGCTCATAGCATGCTGAGGTGGCTTGGATTAGTTGGTTAAGAGGAGGGTTGATAATGGATTAAACTGTTTTGAAGATAATTCTGGGGTTATGGTGGTTTATTAAAATGATGTTGGAGAAATAGGATTACCTGGCTTCTTTTACAGATCTGTGATGGGTGGACACAAGGTCTTCCGTGATTTGATATGAAACAGTCAGATGGTCCTTTTTCCATTTCCATTCTGCTTGTCGGCATTTTCTTCAAATTTCCCTGGTTGTGTTATTAAGCCAGGGTGTGTTATGTGTTGATTTGACTTTTCCGGATTTTTACAGGTGCTCTGGAGTGAAGTACAGCTTTGCAAGTGCTGTTGAAGTATTTGGCGTTATCAAGATTAAAACCAGAGGAAAGAACAATGTCCAGTGTGTGTCCTTTAAAGCCACACATTATTCAGTCATTATTTTGACTTAGTATCTCATTATTTTTGACTTAGTAAGTCATTATTTTGACTTAGTATCTCATTATTTTTGACTTAGTAAGTCACTATTTTGACTTAGTATCTCATTATTTTGACTTAGTAAGTCATTATTTTGACTTAGTATCTCATTATTTTGACTTAGTATCTCATTATTTTGACTTAGCAAGTCATTATTTTGACTTAGTATCTCATTTTTGACTTAGTATCTCATTATTTTGACTTAGTAAGTCATTATTTTGACTTAGTATCTCATTATTTTGACTTAGTAAGTCATTATTTTGACTTAGTATCTCATTTTGACTTAGCAAGTCATTATTTTGACTTAGTATCTCATTATTTTTGACTTAGTATCTCATTATTTTGACTTAGTAAGTCATTATTTTGACTTAGTATCTCATTATTTTTGACTTAGTATCTCATTATTTTGACTTAGTAAGTCATTATTTTGACTTAGTATCTCATTATTTTTGACTTAGTATCTCATTATTTTGACTTAGCAAGTCATTATTTTGACTTAGTAGCTCATTACTTTGACTTAGCAAGTCATTATTTTGACTTAGTAAGTCATAATTTTGACTTAGTATCTCATTATTTTGAGTTAATAGATCTTATTTTTTTTCCATCAAGTGGCAGAAATGGGCTTCCATAGTTCTGCTCATGTTTCATGAATGAGACCAAAAGTGTGCGAGACTGAATGGACAACACAGCTAAAGGGAGCGTCCACAGGCCTTTTCAGTCATTTTACAGTTTTCATGCATTCATGTGTTATTGTACAACACATGAACACATAAAAAATTGCTCTGGAAGACAATCAGCTCTGACTGGTAACATACAGTCACAATGACAATAGGGTAAAACTTTGAACGGGTACTAGATGTTACTTCTTTACTTTTTTTTTTTCCATAAACAGCATCAGTGATGTTCTGGAACAAAACTCATTTATTTGAAATGTCCTGTAGCATTTCATCATCCCACTCTGCCTATATCAGCTCCACATATGCCATGAAAACTTTTCTAAAGCCTGTCAGGTATGCCTGGAATGCCAAAGCTCAGATCTGTTTTTCCTCATAAACACAAACTGGCAGCTCTTGGCATCTCTCCTGCTTGGTATTTCACACCTTTCTTCAGTCTCAGCTCTTGAACAAACTGGTGGGTGATTTGAAAAGAAATAGTTTCCCACATTCTTTCCTGACATGACATGCACTCTGATTAGCCTCATAAATTCCCCTCTGACATTTGCTAAGCTCTGCAGCATTTGTGATGGACTGGCAGGGAGAGGAGCGAGGAACATTTCATTCTAAGGATGTCTTCATTCTGCATCTACATGCTGCCGTCGTCTAGCTCCACTTCTGATTGTCATTAGCTGATAACTGCCACGATGGTGTTTATTTGAAAAAGTCCCAACTCAAATGTTGTAAATGGTGTTCGAATGACCCTGTCTCTTTACAACACCTTGCCTCAGGCCCTGAAATTATCACCAAGACACTCTGCTGTGCTGCGTGTGTCGGAGTGTGTGTGTGCGAGATAGCGTTCACTTTACATAAGCCACTGAGACGTTATGCAGCGAGTGTGTGTGTGTGCGTATGTATTGTGGTTGGCGGAGCATAGCTGCATGCTTGTCTGCAGTCAGTGTGTCTCCATGCTGACAGGTCTATCTTAAATCATGCTGCTGTGAATCTTCTCCAAGCACAGTGACAACAGCATTCAAACCGCAGAGAGAAAAAAACAACCCACCGTGCCCATCAAGACTGCTGCTGCCAGATACACACTTAACACAGTTTTATTATTTTCCACCCAACTCTATCCTCTCTTCATATTCCTATCATGTCTGGGCAGTGCTCCATGTTCACAGTGTGCAGATAATGCTGGATATAAAACCTGAGTGTAACTGGTCTGACCACAGGACCTCTGGAGACCAGGTGCTGTGGGGAATCAAGCTGTGCCACAGTTTTTGGTTCAGAGAGTTCAGGTCGCCTGACACTGCCGCGGATAGAGAGGAAAAAATATGATCCAGAACAAGAAAACATTATCTTGCACCTCTCTCCACCTCACAGAATATTAATTTTGGTTGTTTTTTTATTTTACTGTGCATATAACCCATTGACCCACACCTACCTCAGTTTTGCTGAGTCTTTACTGTATTGCACCCAGCACCCAGTTGTATTACAATGGGATATTGATTTTTAGTTTTTAGTTTTTTTAGTTTAACGTGATTTGGGTCGGTTTCGTGACGACGGAAAACCTTTTTGCCACTGCTTCCATACATCAACTTCTTCCGACAAGTGACGCAAAATGCCACACCTCGTTCAGCTTCTTGCACCATGTATTAAATGGTTTGCCCTCAGCACTCTCCTCCTCAAGCCATGCCCACACCCATTTATTTTTCACCCCTCTCTCCAGTTCTGCTGTATTAACACCAGGTTTAATATATTTTGCTTCCATCTCTCTGCCCTGCTCTAGTCTACTTCAACGCTACTTAGCTCTCTCTCTACTCTACCGGTGGACTACCGCATCCACCTGTTGCACAAAACGCACACAGCATGCTGTTTTCTCTCAGTGTCCGATAGCTGGCGGTCAAGCTAACACAAGCTAATCATTTAAATGCAGTTCAACTGTCCATTTCTGTTGCACATTCACCCACACTCATTTGGATATCAGGCTGTAACGGACACCTAAACAACATGTGCTTGGAAGTAGTGTGCGTTGAAACCCTGTCCGTGTGTGTGTGTGTTTGTGCATGCTGTTTTTAGACCCTCCCCACTCAGCTCTTATTGGCCAGCTGAGATTGATAACATTATACTATTGGTGGAACTACCCATGAAGTTGTTGCCACAAAAAAGAAACAAAAAAGAAAATACTAGAAATGTTCGTCAAGCCGGAAAACTGGCGCCACGCCAGAGTACTTTAAGCCCTGCGATTAACAACTAGTCTAAGCTAAATTTATGTCTTCAGCGACCGTGTGTTGAACATGTAGGCCTAACCAAAACAAAAAGGGATTGTTCCTGTTGCCAAAGGTACCATTGATATGAGAAATAAGTGTTTCACAAGACACAGTGAAAAATTATTAAATCAGAATTTGCAGAAGAGAATGTTACCTAGATTGACAGGTCTGTCACTCAGTGTCAGTACATATCCCTATATTTCCTGTCTGACTTCATTGTCAACATACATCAGAAAATTGCTCGTAATAAAATAAACTCAGCAACAAACCTTGAAATATGTATTTAGGGCTGAGAATGTGTTACTGATTTACCGTACTTCTATTATATCATATAAAAGAATTAATGCCAAAAGATATTACTTTTACTACTACTTTGTATTATTATTACTAAAGTCTGCTGCTGAAGTGCGTCGTTAATGCACACGGGCGGAGGATTAGCTGAAAAACATCACATTAATTCACTTTACATGGAGCTACAGTTAATGCTGAATTATGTTAAATATTTCCTCAATGTGTTAGTACCTCTTCACAAATCATCAGAAATCAGAAATCATCTTTAAAAGGAGCAGATGTTTACCTTAAGCTGGCCATGTTAAAGTTAATATATATATATATCTATATATATATCTATATATCTATATCTATATATATATATATATATATATATATATATAATATTTTAATGGAGGAAGGCAAGCTAATTGCTAGCGTGCTCGGTTGAAAAGGAAAAAAAAAACAGGCTTTGAGATGGCTGTCAGAGATGGCAGAGGTATGATCAAATAATCCCATTTGAGCTATAACAGGTGATGTGTTCCATGTTTTATTTCCCCGTTGCTTTTGGAAAGAAGAATAGTGTACTGTAAACAAACTGTTACCACTGGAAATTGCCGGTTTCGGTTCAACGCTGGAAGATGCACACATAATTCATGCAAGGTGTCATGGGGGCTAGGAATAAGGTGTATAACTGCCAAACTCTACATGCACCAATCAGAGATAGTATTGGCCTACTATGATAATAATAATAATAATAATAATGATAATAATAAATTTTATTTGAAGGCGCCTTTCTTGGCACTCAAGGACACCGTACAGATACACAAAATGACATTAAAAAGACATTAAAAAGAAACAACAATTTAAAAACAAAAAAAACAAAAAAACAAAAAAAACAAACAATAGAAAGTGACAGAGCAATTGGCATCAGATGGAATAGGCAGTTTTAAACAGATGTGTTTTGAGTTGTGATTTGAAATGCGGGAGTGAATCGATGTTTCTGAGTTGGGGTGGTAATGAATTCCAGAGACGGGGAGCAGAGTGGCTGAATGCTCTGCTCCCCATGGTGGTGAGGCGGGCGGAGGGGACAGACAGGTGTGTGGAGGAAGAGGATCTGAGGGAGCAGGAGGGAGTGGGAACATGGAGGAGGTTGGACAGATATGGGGGGACGAGGTTGTGGATGGCCTTGAATGTTAACAGGAGGACTTTAAATTGAATACGGAACTGAACCGTTTGTGATTTTGATGAGTGCTGTTTCAGTGCTATGGAGTGGGCAGAAACCGGACTGGAACTGTTCATACAGGTTATTGTGGGATAGGTGAGAATGGAGTTGGGAAGCAACTGTTTTTTCAAGGATTTTGGAGATGAAGGGTAGATTGGAGATAGGACGGAAGTTGTTGAAGTTGGAGGGGTCGGCGCCAGGTTTTTTCAAAATTGGGGTAATGGCAGCAGTTTTGAAGGATGTAGGGACAGTTCCAGTGGTGAGAGAGGAGTGGATGATGGCAGAAATGAGGGGGACCAGAGAGGGGAGTGTGTGGATGGGTGAAAGACGGCTGAGATGCTGAGGTGAGGGTTTGAGCCAAGGTGCTGGTGGATATTCTTGATTTTTGCAGTGAAAAAGGACATAATGGAGTTGCAGAAGGAGGTTGTGTACAAGTGAGGGGGGAGAGAGTCCTGGGGTTGGGTAATATTGTTAAGTAGGGAGAACAGTGACCTGACACTTCATCTGTTTTCACACAATGGTGCACAGAGAACTACATCCACCTTATGCTGTGTTCACACTACTAGCGACACAGCAACAGTTTTCCCAGCTAAATTATTGCAGAAGTGCTTCTCAAGCGCTGGTCAGTGTAGTTAGCCTACGTCCCCATGGGCTTGTGTGTGTCTGCTACCTGCCACAAAGCACCTCGACTGAACGTTATCTAAAATTGTATTTGGACATTAATATTCAATTATGATCACTGTCTGAGCCCCATTTTAGCACCACATTTTGTTGCCCCATTGCATTCCCGTATAGACCCTTAGGGCCAATACAAAAACGTCATTTTATTAGCTGAAGGCAAAACACAGCTCACCACAACAGGACTGTAGGCTACATAGGGGTCTTAAAATGTCGTCTTGTTGTGTTACCAGAATAGAAGTAGTCATGGCTGAAAACTTAAATTTTATTGCATACCAGCCGCCACTGCCCGTCAACAAAAACAAAGACTGCAGTTAAATGTGATAACCACAGTTGGAGGACTGGATGGAGGTGATCATCAAAAATGCAGTAGTAATCAATAGCGTTGGGAACTGAACGTCAGTTCCAAATAGAAACCGACGAGAACATGTCGGTTTTGGGTACTCAAAGTTTTTTTCCGTATTTCGGTTCTGCTTATCGGTTCCAAAACATCAAACTCGCAAGCTCCCTTGCTGACACACGTATCCAGCCCATACTATCAACACATCGAACAAACGGTTTCACACACCAGTTCGAACAAAACAATGTTTTTTTCTCCAGACAGCTGGCGTGCAGTTTCATGCAGTTGAGGCGTGGAGTTGCACGCATCAGTTCAGTGAGCACACAACAGTTTGCTCCTCATCAGACAGCTAAACAAACGTGTGACAAAATCAAAGGCAGAAAAATGTTAAAGAGATATTGACTGTATATTTGTTGAAAATCATTCTGGTTGCTATGTTTGCTGATATGGCATACATAGCCTTCTTTGATGAAAACTATATAGCCTGCGAGATATGCAAACTGGCTGCTCACCGGTGAAGCACTACCCAATTTGGTTCCCCTGACATTCCTGTTCCTCTTTACGCTACTAAACTGAAATCCTAGGTCACGGTGCATAAACACCCATGCTGCATCATGACATCTGCGTAGCAGTTACGTAAACCAACTAATGCTGCTGTGTAAAAATACAGGTGGCGTTACCGCTAGGAGAGCTAGTTTTTACTCCCCAATACAGTAGGCTACAAACAGTGAGGAAGAGAGCAGTTACTGTCCCCTGGCTGTGTTTTTTTTTTTCACTGTGATAGTTAGGCATGCATGAAGCGTATAAAACGATCAAAAGTGTTGGGGCGTCGGTACCTTAGTGGATAGTGCTGGCGCCCCATGTATAAAAGCGATGCCTCGCTGCAGCGGGCGCGAGTTTGACTTCAGCTTGCAACCCTTTGCTGCATGTCATCCCCCCACTCTCTCTCCCCACCTCACATTCTTCATTCTGTCCTGTCCATTAAAGGCATTAAAAGCCCCAAAAAAAATCTTAACAAAAAAAAAACAAACCATCAAAAGTGTGGGTTCACTTAAGGATAAAGACAAAGCAGTGTTAATTTTGACGAGAATTTTTAATTTCATTTTAGTCTTAGTCACTCACCAAAGACTGGATTTAGTTAAAGTCAGATTTTAGTCTTTTAGTTTTGTTTTGTTTTAGTTAAAATTTAGTCAGTGGAAATCAGTTTTAGTTTTAGTCTCATTTTAGTCTTTTGACGTAATTTGACAGTTTTGTTATACTGTAGTAGATTTTGCAAAAGGATGTTTGTCATGGTAGTAAAAACTCACAACTTACAAACCATTGTAAGCATACCTTTAACTATGTGTTTCGTCATTTAAACTAAGAATGTACCATATTACTCTTGGCTTGTTAGAAAAAGTGCAATACATAATCATGTCCTTCACAGGTTCTTGTTTAGTTGCTGTATATTTGTACAACAAATGACTTACAACCTGCAAGAATAAAGCTCCAATCCTCTTAAGACATCAAAAGAAGATCATAACAGCTTAACTGTTATGCCCATTTTAATTTAGTGTTTTCTTACAAGGACATCAAAACCTAGCCAACACATTTAATCATATGCCCATTATAATTCAGTGTTTGTTAACACTAGGACCGCCAGGATTACAGGGCCCCTCCAAGCGCCGCACCGTCTGCCAGACGGTGTCATATGTAACTTCATTGTTTATGCTGCCCACGTACTAAGAAGCACACAAAAAATGCATTTTTGAGTAATTTCTGAGAAGTTATGATAAAATAAAAAAATATTAGACTACAGAATAGGACTGACAACCTCTCCAGTGTCTCCAATTAACACTATTTGTCGGCTTTTTATAATGCTTTTTTTTTTTTTTGTTTTGTTTTGTTTTGCTGCAGTGCTGCTGCTGCGCCGTGTCTCCAGTTGAAAGTTGTGATTTGCTAAATACATTCTACAATAAGAAATTAGATTAACTTTTGGTCTATAATATTGTTGGCTATATTATGCATTTTAATAAAAAAAAACCCTTAAGAATAAAAGAAATAAACACCGAAATAATTAGTGGAAACTTTTTTTTTATTGATACTCTGACATACTAACTAGGGTTGGGAATCTCTCTGTGATAGACAATTCGATACGTATCTAGATACACGGGTTACGATACGATTCAAAAACGATATATTTTTAGTACAGAACGATTCGATACAATTCGATACAGTGTAGGAACGATACATTTCTATACGATTCTATGGTTAACATTTGTTGATGTAGACATTAATCATACATTATAAAATAAAGAAGCCAATTCTATAAAAGTGACATTCTTACAGTATTTTCAAATTTGTAAAAGATCACATCCCCAAGCACTGTAGCTGTATGGCACTGGCAAAAATAAAATAAAAAGACAAACAACAAAATCACATGTAAAATGTATTTATTTTTAGACATGGACCAAAAAAAAAACTTGCTGAATGAACATCATTTTGTTGGATGGGATCAATATAAAAATGAGAAGAAGTTTTAAACTTTAAGTGAAGTTAAATTTAAGTAACATTTAAGTGTTTTAAACCTACTTGTTGTGTTGTTTTTATGGTATTGTCTGTGTTTTTGTATGTATCTTATATGGACTTGAGTCTGGAATAAAGTTTATTATAACGCTGTACAATATAAACATAAAGCAGAATAAAATAATAACATGCAATGTAGGGGCAGAATCTGACATCTCCTGTTATTAGTTGATATCATGGACTGTGATGACTAGCAGCTTATCACTGACAGCATGTCAGACTATTTCTCTGTGTTTGCTACACTCTGTGTTTGTCATTTATAAAAAGATAAATCACTTCTCTATAATACATCAATGATATTTCAATGGAATAAATTACTTATTGACTTATTCATACTTCAAAAACAGCATCAATAAGTGATTAACATAAGGGGTGGGATCAAAATAAAATAAAAAAATAAAATAAAATAAAATTCAACCAGCCACCCTCCTCCCCTGACAAGTAAAGAACAGTCCCTAAAGTGCGGTGAGGTTTGTGGAAATGTGAACTGCTCGTTTCTCCTCTGACACGTCACATACTTGAGTGCTGCCAGGGCTTGGCTGGTATTTCTGGGCAGTCATGACACCGACGAAGACTTCTTGGACCTGGAACCGGGCTTCTCGGTCGCCAGCCGGTAAGCCGTTATCATGCGCCGCCGTATTTGACAGGAATACGTATTTCTGTCTGTGACCCCCCGTTCAACCAACAACCGGCAGGATTCGCCTTTAGTTTCTGCTGCGGCTTGGCTGCTCCCTGGTTTATCCAACCAGCATTAGCTTCTGTTCCTCAGCTCCACCGGTCAAGCTGGCGCTGATGTTTATATCCATTATCGTTGTCAGTAATGCCTGCTACAGAGCATGCCGCCGGCTCTCGCGTTGTTTTCGAGATGCAAACTGTTAAAGCCAGTCAACCGATTGCTAGTCTCACGATACCCGAATCCATGACTCTACAACTGATTCATCTACGGATTCATGGCTGATTCGTATCGATTGAGGAGGCTGCTACCGACGTAGCCGTATCTCTCGCTTGTCAAACCGGATATCCGGTCGTATCGGGTAATCGTTACCAACCCTAATATTAACACACACACACACACACACACATTGAACACACGATTAAATGAATGAATATTGGAAGCAGTTGGTTCAGCTGCAGTCCCGCCAGCTGGCGCGGTCACTGTTGAGATTACATTTGTTTTTTATTATTAACAAAATGTTTTTTTATTGACCGCATGAATGGTTTTGTTTTCAAATAAATATTTGGAAAAGAAAATGTATGCTTTGGTGTACTTTTACAGAGTTTTACAGACGTTGTTGTTCCCGGCTTCCCGCTGTGGAGCCAAGGCTTCTGTGTGGCAAAACTGGACGTGCACCGCCACCGCATGGAGGGCGGGGGGAGGTCATCCAATCAGAAAGATAGACTGAGAGTTTGAATTTGAGTTTAGATAATTAATTGGTTAAAAAGGAAAACAATCAAGGCAGTGAGGATGGTTGTAATCCAGATTGTCCGGCCGGCCAGCATCAGCTTTTTCGTCACGTTTTTACTTGTCACTTAATAATGAATGAGATTTCGTTTTAGTTTTTGTTGTCAGTACTTATTAAATTTACATTCTCGTCACAAATTAGTCACGGAATAAAGGGTCGTAAACAAAAAGTTTTCGTTTAAGTTTTAGTTGACAAAATTAACACTGGTTCAAAGGTGATCAGCTCAGCCCAAGGATGCACATCAAATATGAGTAAACATTTACGAATGCATGGGATCGTTCTTAACGAGTTCTCAGTGTTCGATGCTTGGCGGTCATCTCCGTCTCCCACTCCTAGTCATGCTCCTAGCCCAAATGAACAAGTTGAAGTGCGAGTACCTCGTAGGAGGCGACAGCAACACCTGGCCATGACACACCATTCACGTTGGCCTTAAAGAGTAAAAGGAGCAAAGAAAAGAGAGAGGAGTGCCACAGAGTGGTAAAAAAATTTATAGTGAAAGGACTACACCCATTCTCAGTTGTGGAAGCTCCGGAATTTAGGTAGGCCTATGCTATGCAATGTTTGAAAATGATTTAATATAGAACTTTTTAAAATAAACTTTTAAAGAATAATTAGGCTATTTTTAAATGGTGATTGGGTAGGCTAACTGATTTAATATTTAATTGCAGAGAAATGCTGGAGGTCCTAAATCCTAAATACTCCACCCTTCAGGGACAACCTGTCCAAAGTTGTATTGACCAGTGATGCCTGGACAAGCATAGCCCAAGACCACTATCTTACAGTGCACTATATCACTGAGGGAAAGATGAAGCAATATGTGCTCAGAACACAGACAGTCTACACAGCACAGACAGGAACCGCTGTGGCTGAAGAAATAACTGAGAATCTAGAAGACTTTGCCATAATCACTAAGGTAGTGGCTGTGACAGTTGACAATGCCTACAATATGCACGTTGCAATAAAAAGGCTACAGTACACCAAGCTAGGATGCTTTGCCCACACATTGAACCTTGGAGCACAGAGTGTGTACTCCGTGACATCCGTGGCAAACTGGACAGCTAGGATCTGGGATGTTGTTGTCTGGATGAAGAAGTTGGCCATGGCGAAGGTTGTGCTGAAAGAGAAACAAAAAGCCCTAGGTAAGCACCAGTTTCATGTCATTACCCCAATGGGCAAGAATAAATCATGAATGCCTTTGGGCATGTAAAAATTAGGCCTATCCTGACCCAAAAAGATGCAGAAAAATTGGTCCATGCTTTTGTTACTTCAAGGCTGGATTACTGTAACTCTCTATTATCTGGTAGCTCTAGTAAGTCCTTAAAAACTCTCCAGCTAATTCAGAATGCAGCAGCACGTGTACTAACAGGAACTAAGAAACGTGATCATATTTCTCCTGTTTTAGCTTCTCTGCACTGGCTCCCTGTAAAATCCAGAATTGAATTTAAAATCCTACTGTTAACTTATAAAGCTCTAAATGGTCAAGCTCCGTCATATCTTAGAGAGCTCATAGTGCCATATTATCCCACCAGAACACTGCGCTCTGAGAACACAGGGTTACTCGTGGTCCCTAAAGTCTCCAAAAGTAGATCAGGAGCCAGAACCTTCAGCTATCAGGCTCCTCTCCTGTGGAATCATCTTCCTGTTACGGTCCGGGAGGCAGACACCGTCTCCACATTTAAGACTAGACTTAAGACTTTCCTCTTTGATAAAGCTTATAGTTAGGGCTGGCTCAGGCTTGCCTTGTACCAGCCCCTAGTTAGGCTGACTTCAGCCTAGTCTGCCGGAGGACCCCCTATAATACGCCGGGCACCTTCTCTCCTTCTCTCTCTCTCTCATGCCCTATTACTGCATCTTGCTAACTCGGCCATTCTGGATGTCACTAACTCGGCTTCTTCTCCAGAGCCTTAGTGCTCCACTGTCTCTCAGGTTAACTCGTATTGCAGCGGTGCCTGGATAGTGTGACGTGTGTGGTTGTGCTGCTGCCGTGGTCCTGCCAGATGCCTCCTGCTGCTGCTATCATTAGTCATACTTCTACTGTTACTATACACATATGATTTTTGTCACACATGTATACTATCAGATATTAATATATTATTATTAATTATAATATTATTACTTTCATTAATGTTGTTGTAAGCTACTGTCATTACCGTCTATCCTGCATCTCCCTCTGTCTCTGTCTCATTGTGTCATACAGATTACTGTTAATTTATTATGTTGATCTGTTCTGTACGACATCTATTGCTCGTCTGTCCGTCCTGGAAGAGGGATCCCTCCTCAGTTTTTTTCCCCCGTTAAAGGGTTTTTTTTAGGAGTTTTTCCTTATCTGCTGTGAGGGTCCAAAGGACAGAGGGATGTCGTATGCTGTAAAGCCCTGTGAGGCAAATTGTGATTTGTGATATTGGGCTTTATAAATAAAATTGACTGATTGATTGATTGATCGATCGATTGATTGATTGATTGTCTTGAATTAACAGTGTGCTTATAATAAATAGCACAATTCCAAATTATGAATTCATCTTAATCACATAATGTGTATAATGTTGTTACAATATAAAAGCTGCATTAAGCTGAAAGAAAAATCTTTTATTTGACAAAGACTCAAATAGAAACAAAGGAGCCTAATGTACATTGTATAATATATATGGTATAATATAAAAAACAGGATAAGTGTAGAAACTGCTTTTTTTTCTATATATAATATTATAATTTCGTATGATTTTTCTTGTTTGTGTCTTAGGTCTGCCTCAGCACATGATGGTCAAATGGTTTCATGAACAATATCCAGCCATTCAAGCAGCCAGCTTGGATCCACGTGTTAGAAAGCCGATGGAAAGGGACTGTCTTGCTCGGCTGTCTGATGATGATTTTCAAAATTGCGAGATGTTCATCCAGCCAATGAGAGTGTTGTACACATCCACACTGCCACGCGCAGCCAAATCTTACCCATTCTTCAAATGCTGGAAAAGCATTTCAGGGCCGAATTCACAAAAGGATTGGGCCGCTAAACCGGTAAAAATGGAGTAAACAGATACCGTCTAATTCACAAAGCACGCGCAGAGGGTGAAATGCTCCACTAACTGCGCTGCCAAGCAGATTGCGTCTCGGTGCTCTGGTGTTATTTGCACATATTTAAATGAGGTAATATGCATATATTTGACGCAAAAATTGACCCTTTCTATGGAAATGAGCCTCATTGATAAACAACGTCTAATTCACTAACACCAGCGCTAATAGCCACACGCAGTTTGAGTGAAGTAAATAACGTCTTTAGAAAGCTGGTGCAAACTGGGCGCTCCTCTGTGGAAGCCTCTCGTCCAGACTTTCCAGTGATCATGGCAGCAGTGATCGTCTGTTAAATCAGTCTGTAAATAATATTTTGACATTATTATTATAATCATTATTACTTTAATGGCATCCGAAGATATTGATGCGTTGAACAGGTGACAGTCTGCGGTTGTTCTCAAAACGCACTTCTGTCACGCACTTTAAAAACAACTTTAAATAATTTATTTTACGAAATGGGGGAAACAAACATGAACGAAAACGGTTCCATAATTCATATTAAATTCAAAAGATATCGAAAAAAGTTACAAGTGAGAGGGAATAGTGATAAAGTGGTCAAACTTGGTTAAATCCACAGCCTCAACCCATCCGACACTGTTAGACTGACTCACCAGCAGACATCACTACATGAGGGGATACAGTATTCAGTGTTTTGCCAAACAAAGTCTGCCATTGTTCTGCCACGGTGTTCTTGGCGCAAAGCCAGCATTTATACTTTGCCATGTGGCTAATTGCAATCAGGGGCAAATCAGGGGCAAACTGCACTCAGCTGCCAAACTTTGTGGGCGTGTTTGCGCTGGTGTATCATTAGTGCAATATCCTTTGTGAATAGGACGTTAAGACGAAGCAAACTGCGGGTGCAAGTGAAGTGCAATTCAAGGTGCTATCAGTGGCCGCAGTTCATTTCTTCTCAGTGTTCTAGAGGAAGACACTGTGTTTGTCAAGCACATCAAGAACGCCATCTGGGACAACCTCTCCCAGCGGCACCAGAGTGAGGATGTCAAAAACTTTCTAGAGGAGGCTATTGCATTCGACCCATGGTTTAAACACCATGTACAAGGCAATGCTGTCTGGGACCGGCTCAAGGAGAAAGTGATATCAGAGCAGCTGATTCAGTCAGAGGCCAGAGTCACACACTGAGCTCAGAACGCTCTCGCATACTACCAGAAAAGGCAGACATGCTTGTGTTCCTAAGCAAGAACAGTTTGTGCATTCATCTTTAACAAATGCTACAAAGCCTATCCACTTGTTTTGATGACAGTGTTGGGGGAAGTTACTCCAAAAAATACTCAGTTACAAGTTACCAGTTACTTCTTTAAATTGTAATGAAATTACTTTACTGGTTAGTCATTTAGGAAAGTAACTTCGTTACTTTACCCTTTACTTTTGATTTGGCCTTTTCACCTTGTATACAAAACGTTGGACCATTAAAAACACATTTGTGTGGAACTTTTTTATTTTGTGTCCCTTCATTTAGAGGGAATGAGTGAAGCCTTGAAGATGCTATGTTGGCTGTCCTTATAGGCTACCCCCAGTTACCCCCAACACTGTTTGATGACTTGAGTGTGTTCTCGGGGAGGGTGTTCTCAGGGCGGTCTCAGGGAGGTGTTACTACTACTAGCTTTAAAAAAACATGTTAAGTTTATGGATGTAGGTAAATCTGTATGGAAAAAAAATCAACAGATATCGTAGTTGTAACAAGACTGAGCTAGCAAAGCAGTTTTGTGTATGGGGTATTTATTTAGTTTGGGAAACCCAGCAGTCTCTAGACAGTATTAGGCTCATGTTGGCTGGCGGACTCAACAGGGACTAGAAAACAGGTCTGTTGCTAGTCGTTATATGGTTCAACCAATTTGCTGGAGTAGTGAACAGGGTTTCATTGCATATAGGAGTCTGCTGACGTGACTGATTTTTTTCCAGTTATTAGTCAGACGCCATGTATTTCCATGGAAATGGAGACAACAGTTGCAAAAGTGTTTTATTTTGAGCTAATTGCCCCTCAGCATGAATACATTGTGATTATATTTTATTTTGTTGATAACTTGTTGTATAATCGCAATATTACATTAGCGGACCTCGTACGGACCGTATCAGTGTCATGCCACAAATGATGCTTAAGCACACCCGCTCATGTAATATTGCTTAAATGGACCACAGATGTTTGCTTATGGCTGCCAGCATTAGTCATAGCTAATGTAGCTAGCGCTGCTAACATAGCTAGTGGGCAAATGTTAGCAAGCATTTCATTTTCCTGTGCCACAATGCAGACAGGAACCACTTCATACACACATTATATAACATTAAGAAGGAACAGGTTTTCTTACCATGGCCTCTCTACAATGAGCAGTGGTAAAAGTAACTATATTCTGTTATAATCAAAAAGTAAATAAGCAGCTAAGTTATTATATAGGGATGTCTCCATAAGTATTTCACCAAATAAAATAAGTTAAATCCATGTCAAACAGATGTGAGTTTTTACGATTCCTCGTGATAATGAATTATTTTAAATCACGTAATTCAGTTCATGTAAGCCTGACACACACTCCTCTACTGCATGTCCAGCAACCTAAATATCGAAATTCTAAAGGCTAGATGTTTGTAAACTGCGGTGCCGACCTAGTGGCAGAGAGGAACAGTGGTGTGAGCCCCAAATGAAATGAAAAAAGCACTATAACATTTATGTTTCTCAACGGAATCCAATGAGTCATTTTTATATCCATGGGTTTATGATCTACATGTAGTAGAAAAAAGTTTTGTCTCCAGTTAATTACAATCTCAATAATTAGGCCATAATCACTGCTGCTCAATGCTCAGTAGAGGAGTGTGTTAGGCAGGCCTGGAATTTCGTCATTTTAGGGGCAAGGCCACTTGGCCTTTCGTGTTGTCAATTTTTTGAGGGCACAAAGGCCAAAAGCCAGGGCAGCAAGGCCATAAAATAAAACAATGATCTTAAGTCCACGTTCATAATGAATTTAAGGACTAACGATGTATAACTATCTGTGAAATGAATAAATAAAACAAGCTCAAGTAATAATAATGAGTATAATAAGTAATAATGTGATTTATTTAATAGCACTAATAAACCCAATGTGTTTTAAATATAGAACAACCGGGTTCATGTATTTATAAGCAAACAATCTTAAATATTAGGCCTAAATATTTTTTGAGTGTACATGATAAACTGATTCACTGAACAAGACCAGCTTACAATTATTTCTGATGTGTTGTTAGATAGCTAACAAACAAACTACAGCAGGGCTATTCAATTAGGCTACCATTTCAACTGGGCCATTAACAGTATCTAACAACACACACTATCTCTCTACCAGCATCTCCCTCTCTCCTCTCCTCCACACACACACATGCACACACCTCACCTCCTGATGCTTTCCATATAGGTCAGTTACACAGGATATAGCATACTTGCCAACATTGGGTTGTGAAAAATAGGGAGATTTTTTTCATCGGTGTATCGGCCCAAGGAACAAGGTTCCTTCGCAGGGTGTGCATATAATTGTCGTCATTTCTTGCCTTGTATTTTAAACCTGATGAAGGAAACTGAAATGTTGTTTCTTTGATATTCAATAAATGATTCTGTTTACCATGCAATGAATGAAAAAATTAGCAGTTTTAATTGTTGAAATGAGTACCAGAAGGCTAAATAATAAGGCGGTTACACTGCAATGCATTTAGTATGCAGTATTTATTGCACATCAAATTAAAAAGTGTGTGTCACTGACTGTGCCACCCTCGGAGGAGTGTCACGGCAAGGCCACACCGCCCGCGGCAGCGCTGCGAATAGCCTCGAAGCGCTGAGAAGCGAAGCAAGTTTCCTTTCGGTGAACGTGTTAACCGATTGTGTCATCCACACCGGCTGCGCCGCGTCGCGCAGCTCCGTGGCTCCATCGTTTCGGCGTCTGGTCTATTTTCTGCGCGAGCCGCGAGCGAATGTGTCAAGCCGGGTGACGGAGACAACAGCTGGGAGCAGAACCACTTGTCGGCCAGCGTGGAGAAATGCGTGTCTGATGTGAACGGAAGTGCTCCGGCTCATGTGAGAATTTCGGTGCGCTGCACTTGAGCTGCAGCCAGAGCAAAGCCAGAGCCGCTACAAACCACGCCCCCTACAAAACACGCCCCTTACAAAACATTCCCATACAACACTACGGTGGCTGTGGAGGCCCAGAGCACTTAGAAAGCAAACAGAAAAGAAACAAAGCAATAATGGGAGCAATTTTAACAACTTTAACGGTTGATTCACAACATTAAATGCCTTTCAATGCAAACAATGCACTTGAAACAATAAATTAATACAAAAATAGAAAGTAATGTAAATAAAAAGATTATATAGGACTGCTAAATCTGGTGCATGCATCTTTTAATTTTTTTTAATATAAGTGACTAATGTATGTGCACAAGGTTATTTTAAACTCAATAAAATAAAATATTTACAATAATAATAATTAGTAGTAGTTATTTCAATTAAAATACGTTGTTTCCACCGGCCGTTTTTCTAAAAGCCACACTGTCACAGAGCTTGGCCTACCACATTAGATGCCATAAATATCACTCTAAGGTGATGATTTCTTATTGGTTAACAGAAAAGATTGCTGGCCCTTTGACACAAATAAAATGTATTTATTTATTTATAAATATGACCATACACAAGTCATTAAAATATGTACCTTAAAACACAAAAGTTGAGACAAATGAAACAGCCAGCAACAACTTTTATGGTCAATAAAAAAACCATTCTCATTTCACATATGTAACCCTCTTCCAGGCTACCGTGAGTACGAACCACACACACACAGTACTGGGGTTTAGGGTTCTTTTATTTTTTTTTAACCCCACCACACAATCATGCAGCCCGGGGCCGAACGCGGCTTGTGCGTCTCGTCTTTTCCTCCTGTTCTCCTGCTCCCGTACTGCTCCCCTGCTCTCAGTCTGCTCTCCAGTGCGTCTCTCATGCTTCTGCCATCCGAGGTCCAGCCGCTACTGCATTTAAAGGGAATGAGTGATTAGTAACTGAGTGCCAGCTCTGTCAATCACTCACCTGGCTCTCCTCTCCTGAGCGCTCTCCACCTCTCTCTCTCTCCTGCAGCCGTGCCCCGACCACACTCACCTCCACAACATATTTATGATTCTAGACTTTAGACTTCTTTTTATTCATCCTACATACATAGATACTACAGCCTCTTCAAAAACTCCTCAGAGTCCAGAGCTCTTCTGAGTTTTTCAGCATATTTTTGTAGTTGCTGTAGTGCCTCCTTGCTCATGTTTTTTTCCATGTAATGAGCCAACAGCCGTTTCTCACTGATGAGACAAAATGGAAGAAAATAGCAATTAGTAAAAGGAAATTCACACTGAGAGGCTGTCATAAACAATGTAAAAAAATACATATAGGTATTAGCACTCTCCTTATGTATGTAGCATACCTCAAGTCATACTGCAGTCCACATTTATACATTTCCATGGCTCTGTCAATGGAAAATGCATGGACAGCTGAAAGGGCGTGGACTGTTGCCTGTGTCATGAGGTGAACAAAAGGACATCTTTCATTTAGACATTAAAGTAGTCTGTCATGTTGCAGTTAACAAGATATTAACCATAAGTTAAAGACTGACAATAATAATAATAATAATAATAATAATAATAATAATACAAAATATGTTAATATGATAAATAAAAAAGTTTCATAATTTACCTCTGGCAGAAGCACATCCATAACAAATGCCACTTGATTGTGACATCTGGTTGTCTGTGCTTCAACCAGGCTTGTCAAGAAGCCCAGCACTCTGTCCAGCTGCTCATCCTCCTCAAAGAAAATTATCACCCTGCCCTTTGATGTTGCCCAGGAGGATGTAACTTTTCCTGCGATGACCGCCTGTAAACATATACAGTACAGGCCAAAAGTTTGGACACACCTTCTCATTCAATGCGTTTTCTTTATTTTCATGACTATTTACATTGTAGATTCTCACTGAAGGCATCAAAACTATGAATGAACACATGTGGAGTTATGTACTTAACAAAAAAAGGTGAAATAACTGAAAACATGTTTTATATTCTAGTTTCTTCAAAATAGCCACCCTTTGCTCTGATTACTGCTTTGCACACTCTTGGCATTCTCTCCATGAGCTTCAAGAGGTAGTCACCTGAAATGGTTTCCACTTCACAGGTGTGCCTTATCAGGGTTAATTAGTGGAATTTCTTGCTTTATCAATGGGGTTGGGACCATCAGTTGTGTTGTGCAGAAGTCAGGTTAATACACAGCCGACAGCCCTATTGGACAACTGTTAAAATTCATATTATGGCAAGAACCAATCAGCTAACTAAAGAAAAACGAGTGGCCATCATTACTTTAAGAAATGAAGGTCAGTCAGTCCAGAAAATTGCAAAAACTTTAAATGTGTCCCCAAGTGGAGTCGCAAAAACCATCAAGCGCTACAACGAAACTGGCACACATGAGGACCGACCCAGGAAAGGAAGACCAAGAGTCACCTCTGCTTCTGAGGATAAGTTCATCCGAGTCACCAGCCTCAGAAATCGCAAGTTAACAGCAGCTCAGATCAGAGACCAGATGAATGCCACACAGAGTTCTAGCAGCAGACCCATCTCTAGAACAACTGTTAAGAGGAGACTGCGCCAATCAGGCCTTCATGGTCAAATAGCTGCTAGGAAACCACTGCTAAGGAGAGGCAACAAGCAGAAGAGATTTGTTTGGACCAAGAAACACAAGGAAAGGACATTAGACCAGTGGAAATCTGTGCTTTGGTCTGATGAGTCCAAATTTGAGATCTTTGGTTCCAACCGCTGTGTCTTTGTGAGACGCAGAAAAGGTGAATGGATGGATTCCACATGCCTGGTTCCCACTGTGAAGCATGGAGGAGGAGGTGTGATGGTGTGGGGGTGTTTTGCTGGTGACACTGTTGGGGATTTATTCAAAACTGAAGGCACACTGAACCAGCATGGCTACCACAGCATCCTGCAGCGACATGCCATCCCATCCGGTTTGCGTTTAGTTGGACAATCATTTATTTTTCAACAGGACAATGACCCCAAACACACCTCCAGGCTGTGTAAGGGCTATTTGACCAAGAAGGAGAGTGATGGAGTGCTGCGGCAGATGACCTGGCCTCCACAGTCACCGGACCTGAACCCAATCGGGATGGTTTGGGGTGAGCTGGACCGCAGAGTGAAGGCAAAGGGGCCAACAAGTGCTAAACACCTCTGGGAACTCCTTCAAGACTGTTGGAAAACCATTTCAGGTGACTACCTCTTGAAGCTCATGGAGAGAATGCCAAGAGTGTGCAAAGCAGTAATCAGAGCAAAGGGTGGCTATTTTGAAGAAACTAGAATATAAAACATGTTTTCAGTTATTTCACCTTTTTTTGTTAAGTACATAACTCCACATGTGTTCATTCATAGTTTTGATGCCTTCAGTGAGAATCTACAATGTAAATAGTCATGAAAATAAAGAAAACGCATTGAATGAGAAGGTGTGTCCAAACTTTTGGCCTGTACTGTATTTTGGGAGGATGCTCAAAATAAATGTACAAACACTAGGCTAACAGAAAATGTTTCACTTAAATCATTCATTTATCATGTTTTGACCAAAATTAGTTACAGTATGTGACTCAAATTTCATTTTCAAACTCACTTCAAGATGTTGGAGTAGGCTGTTATCCTGAGTGATGAACGTTACAAGAAGGTCACTAGTGACTCTTCCTTTCCTAAAATTTGATTAAACAGCATTCAGATGTTAAACGTAATTATTCTGGTTAAGTATATTAAATAAGATTTGCTGTTTCTTGATCCTTTGCATGTCCTTACCACAAGCCTGTCAAAAGATGCGTCTTCACTCAGGATCCCAACGTCTCTGGTTGTGGTGACCACATCATGTTGGTCCATGCTGTCATTATTGTCCTTCATCAAGACACACAAAGACATGACTTAGTGCACAGCTGTAAACACTGGATATGTTGTTCTCATGCAATAATCTTCACTCACATTAACCTGGTCTCTGGGTGAAAAGCTGTAAGGCCTCTTACTGTAAATGTGGTCGGTGGCAGGGTCGGTGTCCTGTGGACTCTGCAGAAAGCAAACCATAATTGTGTCAGTTTGTTTTATGGGGATCCAGGGAGGATTGACATTTGCACTTAAAATTATTGCACCCCCATTGCAAATTAGGTTTATTGACAAAATGTACAATCTTTCTGCTTGTTACAATAAACAAATCAACCAAAAAACATTGGAAAAGCTCAAGACAACAAATGATAATTGTGGATTTTTCAAAATTTGACACAAAATCCCACGTTTTATGACTACTGCTGTCTCAAAATCATTCAATCCCCTCAATGGAAACCCTCATAAGAGTACACATTTGCAAAACTGGTGTTGTACACCTGATGCAATTTAGCTTCAATAGTTATATCAGGTGTGCTTTAGATATCACTTCAAATAACTGTACTGGCTAGAGATTTGTCAACAGTGACGTTTAAGTGCATGACAGAAATGTGCCTGAGTGACATACAAATACATTTATTGCAAAAATGACAGATGTATTCTTGAATCCATTTAAATTGTTCATGTTTGATTTGTTTATTGCCAACTGCTGAAAGTTTGTTAATTTTACTAATACACCGATTCTGCAGTGGGGGTGCAATAATTTTGAATGTAACTGTATAATAACACAGTACCATCCAAAACATATTGCATCGTGTGCTATAAATGTTCGTTTAATAGCTATTTGAGTGGTGACCTATTTTCAAACAGGCAGGAGTGATGGATACTGTGTCAGGTCTTCACTGACCATGGTGCTGCTTTCGTGTTTTCTTTTTCGTGTGATCCTGAATACCGGTGGTACATTGTCACGAAGGGTTGCCTTTCCTTCTTCTGTAAAATGGGCAAACTTCCTTCCGTACCTGTAATTAACATACATTTTCATGACCCAGAATCAAGAGATAAGTGTTACCATAAAGTGTTTTTAATAATTAAATTAAAAATCGAGTTATCTTTCAGGAAGCCCTGCAGCGTACCCTTCCAGCCCAAGGTTTTCTAATAGGACAATACACCACCATCTTCTCAGGAGACACATGTCATCCTAATAAAGAGCACAGTTACTCGATAAGGATACATTTTTTATAGTATAAAAAAAATGTAGTGATATAATTTTTTCAATTTTTCCAATTTTTTTTTAGGAAAGCAAGCATCCATGGCAATGTACCAGGCATACTGTAGTGATGATTAATTATATAAATCAATACATGTAAGACAAAGGTAATAACTGACAGCTGACTACTCAGTGAAAAAGTGGGCACACATTTACACTGAAATATGTAGTGTAGATGAGGATATTGTTGTCATTACAATAAATTGTATATTACAAAAGACATGACATACTGCATAGATAGAAAACAGAGCACTGTCCACAATCCATTTATTTACTTCATAGTAACACTGGTTTAAATTTTTTTCAAAAAAAGTTACTGTATTGATTTCAAGTCATTGAATTGTGTTGTATCGCTCTACATGAGCCAAACATCGTCCTTGAATTGTATTGGAGCCATGGAAAATACTACATATCATCCAATGTATTGTTAAATCACTACTTCCAGCTTCTGGAACAAAATTTGGTAAACTTGTATTTATCTGGGCCCGTATTTATCAAGCTTCTCAGAATTACTCCTAAGAATTGACTTAAGAGTGAAATAATTCTTGGCTTACAGCTGCAATTAAAAATAATTATCAAAACAAAGAAAGAAAAAAAAACAATCATGTGCCACATTACTTTATATGACATTACTCTCCCTCACCATTACCATGAAGACACCATAATCATTGCCATGTGTCTGCTTAGGAACATCCTGTATGATGGACAGTTACAGTTAACGAATAGTAGATAATTACTAATCAATTTGATAGTGATATTGCAGGCAATACCTCCAAATCCAGAGCAGTCTTCTCCGTCCAGGCTCCCACAGCAATCTGCTGTGCAACACCTCTGAGTAACAAAAAACGCAGCAATGTAAAACATAAAAAGTATACACTGCTATGATTCTGTTGGGGAGAAAAATTAAAAGCTGATGGTATGTCACAATATGAACAGTATCAAAATCTGTAATCCACAGAAGAGGGAACATGTCCAAGAACTGGACCATGCAAATAGGTAAATATTGATCATTTCCTAAAGTTCAACAAGGAGGATTTCTTTCTGTCCCCCTTTCCTTTTGATTGCACTGACAATTTGTCTATTTGAGTCCATTTCTAGCTCTCTAGAAGCAAATCTTGTCTGACCCTATAACAATCTTTCAGTGCTTGGTGCATTTATTGTCACATTACCTCCTGACTGAACTTGTATGTTTGGAAATTTTTCGAAACATTGGCAGGTCAGGGTAACGTGACCGCCAGAACACACAACACTAGCAACCTCAACAGATTCCTGTAGGCCTGACTGGAGAAACCATCTGCTCTTCTGAAATAATGGGAATCCAGAAAGAAAATTTCTTTCTGGAGTGGCCTCATTACCTGTAGAAAATACACAGTCTGTACAATAAGCAAAAAGCCACAGCAAACTCACAAATGACTTGAAGGTTAAAACACAGACATCATCATCCACGACATATGTCTTCACATGTTGTGTTGACATTGTATGCCACTCACAAAATTATGTTCTGTATACAGTATCTCAAATGGTATAATGTCTTTACATTCAGAAGAAAATGCCCTGGAATCCACAGGGGGATGATGAGGGCATCTTTCTGGTCAGCATCTTTCTGTTAAAAAATGTGCTGCTTTATTAACACTTGAAAAATAATAATAGTGTTGCAAGGCTAAGAGACATTTTATTTAGCTTAGTGTTTGAATTATCCTTGCATTAAATTATCCTTGATGCATAGTATTTAGGACCAGCAAAAACTTTTCACAAAATGACTATTTATGTTGTTTAATTACTGGGAAATGGAGCAGGGGATCGCAGTTGGTGGGAGGGAGCCTTGTTGGGGTGACATGCAGGTCTGCAACAAAAACATCCCTTCCCTGTAGATTGAAAGCATACCAAGATTTTGTAAGTGCTAGAAAACCTTAAAGCATATGGCTCAGTATCACCTATCAATACATCTATGTAATGCATGCAAGCCTAGAAATTCCCTTTTCATCTAGTCACTTAATCTTGGTCAGTATTAAATGTCTTACATATATTTTTTTTTTTTTTTAAACCAACCTGCATATTTGCCATCTCCCGGACAAGCCTGAGGCACTCATTCCTACCTGTTGATGTAGTTTACAAACAGCATCATACTATGAATTCTTAATGATTTTGAAAACATGAAAACATGCTTTCATCAGTAAAATGTACAGTTGTTAAGTACCATTTCGTCCATTTCTCTCTGAAGTCCCATAGTCAAGATGTCACTTCTGGAAAGGCAAGTTGGTCCGTCTTTGATGATGAGCTTATTTCCAGGTCTTGTGACATCAAGGACATAATTGATCTAGGGTAACAGGTATAAATAAACAGGAAAACGAAAAAAAAGCATGGACATTAACAATTTATCAAAAAAAAAGTTGTTAACAATAATGACAGTATGCAGAAATATCTGTTTGCCAGCTGCTCCTAAAGCGGATGATGACCCTTTACACTCCATGAGGCTCTGCGGGGCTTTAGCCATGAAATGATTGTCATGGCCTCACATTTCCCTGAACAATTGCACTGTAGTAAAAGGTATAACATCATCATGCCTTGTTCACGAGACATGTTTGTCTAACAAAACCAATTATATAGATGGCATTCCAAAAATTACCTTTGGGATGTGCTGGAAGTGAAGTTTTGCTCAGAAAAAGCGTATTTGCTAGAAAATGTAATAATTTAAACATAAATATAGCAGTGCATACAATACATTATTACCTTTTTTTTTTTTTATTACACACCCATTATGGCCTTTCCAGATGAATCCAGTGTGATGTCTGCTGATGAGATTTTATGAATGTCAGCCAGGGTCTTCTCATTCAACATGGTGTTGTGATGATGAATGATAGAGCGCATGAGAAAAATATGGCTCCCCAGAGACATCATATTTAGAAAATAGTTATTCCTTCTCATTTTGGAGAACAACTGCTCTGCTACCTGAGAATTCACCCAGCCATGCAGTTTGGGTACCAGAGCAATTTTCCTCAAGCAGTCTTTTGCATCACTGGTGTTGGCCTCATGGAAAATGTCATAGAGAGCACAGTGTTCAGCTGAACCTGTAGAGGGGTGTGCGTTGCTGTCTGCATGCTCCTTTTTAACCTTCAGCCATGGCAGGTTTACTTTCAGATCACCTTTCTGTGCAGACTGAAGGTTTTCTGGCATGGCATCAGCGAGTCTGCCTTCATTTGGCCTAAAGGGGATTTTTACTGGTTCACACAGGTTTGTGTGCGTGGCCAAACCTCTTGTAAAATCATATATGACTACATTAGGAAAGTGCTTAAATGATAGCAACATATCACAGTAGTCCCGTGGACTTTCAGCCCTCACATTGAACTTGGTAGAATTAATGATTCCACAGGGGCACATTATCACTGCCCAGCCACCTTAATAAGAAACAAAGAAAGAAAAAAAATATGAGATGGAAAAATATTTAGAAGTGTTTGGTTTAAATCATGTTTCACTTCGATAGTGTTAAAGATGTGTTATATTAAATAAATGTAATTGTGAGCAAAAATCTCAGATTTGTATTTTTGTGTTTTGATAAACTTACCAGATGCACCCCATACTTTTTGAAAGACCTCATCAAAAGCACTGCAGCTTTTCATCTGGTCTTTCAACCTGATGACAAGATCCATTTTGGAACCCGTTGACTCCAAGGCCACACTGTTTGACCAGGTTTCATACCGCATCAACCTGTAAAAACATGGGCAAATATTTGAACAGCCACATAAGCTTTAATGCAAAGATGCTAGCATAAATTACATTCAAAGTATTGCTTATACTCAGGCGTTTTTTGTTATGCACAAATATGCACGTAATAAATGTGACCATTTCAGGGTAAAATCTAGAAACTAATCTGGTAACGCTTTGGATTACAGCCTGCATACCCCTTAGTTATAGAATACGTACCTGGTAGTTACAGGATAAATTATTCCTAATACCTCCCAAAGTGCCAGATTATTGTTCAGTAGGTCATGCATACACTGTAATGATAAAATACGTACCCGGTAGTTAAAAAATGACTACAGTACAAGTACCTTGTAAGTTCCTGAATTGTTATCCCTTTATTCCATAACTTTACATCTTGTTCCCCTGTACCTACATATACGTATTGGTATGTACTGTACAGGTACACCATTAGCACAAAACATTACACCCTGACTCCGGAGTAATTACGCTGTACGTTGCGGGCTGTAATCCAAAGCATCACTGCTAATCTCACCTTCAAGTTCATTATTTCGTTGATCAATCTGTCCTCAGATATATCCATCTCAGTTTTGTCTGCAGGGTTTGCCCGCTTGCTGCCTTGACCCTTCTGGTATTCTATGTTTAATGACAAGTTGCTTGCCCTTGTGTGTGGTCCAATCCAAGGTGCCCATTTGTGGTCCGATGGCAATATCACGCATGGATTAGCAGCATTACCTAGAGAAGGAACAACCAGATAAAAAACACATGGACTCCTTAGCTTTGCTAATTTAAGAAATATCAATGTATGCAGTTAGATACATCTGGCACAGAGCACCCTTTAAATGATGACTTTTCAATATATGAGACTGTTGGTCTCCCATTAGACAGTTGCTAAAAGAACACCCCTTACCTCCATTTGTTTCACATTGTCCAAGAACTTAACTGTTCTTTTATTGTCACTGATGATCATTTAGCTTGCTATAGACAGTCTGGAGGCTGCACTGCCCCACAGTTGAGTTCTGCCTTTTTTGTTCATGATCAGATGCCTGGGCAGTGATGAGAGTAATTGATGAGCTTGGGGACATATGATACCAATTAAAAGTATTATCATGCTACATGGTAATCTCTAATTATCGTGCAGCATAACAATTAGGGATGGGAAATTGAGAACCACTTCCAGTTGAAAATCAACAACAAATTGAATTTTGAACCAATATCATCTGATGCTGATCAACAAAGGAAGAACTCAAGTGCAGGGCAGTGCAGCCTCCAGACTGTATAAAGCAAGCCAAAAGATTAACAGTGACAATAGAACAGTTAAGTTTCCCCGCACAGAAAACTGACCATAAATCAATAACATAATTGACAGAAGAATCAGATCAATAAGGGGAATCGATAATGGCATTGGTATTAACAAAATCTTATCAATACCCGTGGTTGGACTTACCTCTATATTTAACAACTGACCACTGGTGGCCTTGTAAATGGGGAATTAGGGCATGGTATGGCCCTACCGTCTGGCACAATGGGCACTGAAAAGTGTCCACTCCCAATTCAGTGAGCTCCGGGCATGTGCCCTCCCGAAATGTTGTGATGTTGGTCTATAGGAGAATAAAATACAATTAAAACTCATACTTCCTTACTTTATATATTTTTTAAAGGAATAAAGTATTAAAGCAAAAATATATTGTTTGTTATTGATTCAATACTGCAGGTTTCCAACCCAATGTAAGAGCTCAAGGCTAAAACTGAATGGCTCACAAGATAGGTGTCATTTCCTAGACTCAACCCAAACCTCGTTTTAAAACAAAGGCCCTGTCCTACTTATCTAATTGCAAACACCTGAATACATGGCTCCACTGGCCATTAAATTCATACAAAAGTGACTGAAGCACAATAGCAGGAATAAAAACCTATTTCATTTCAAATCTGCAAGGGTCAGAAGACCCTTCATGACGAAAAATAACAAGAGTTGGCGTACCCGGCCCGGAGGGTTACCGGGGCCCCGCCCTGGAGCCAGGCCTGGGGCTGGGGCCCGTGGACGAGCGCCTGGTGGCCGGGCCTTTGCCCATGGGGTCCGGCCGGGCCCAGCCCGAACCAGCTACATGGGCTCGTCCCCCTGCAGGCCCACCACCCGCAGAGGGATCCAGAAGGGTTCGGTGCAGTGTGGATTGGGCAGCAGACCAAGGTGGGGGCCTTGGAGGTCCGATCCTCGGCTACCGAAGTTGGTTCTTGGGACATGGAATGTCACCTCTCTGGCGGGGAAGGAGCTGGAGCTTGTGGAAGAGGTTGAGTGCTACCGGCTAGCTATAGTCGGCCTCACATCGACACATAGTTCCGGCTCTGGAACCCAAGTCCTTGAGAGGGGTTGGACTCTCTCCTTTGCTGGAGTTGCTCTGGGTGAGAGGCGGCGGGCTGGGGTGGGTTTTTTGATAGCCCCCAGACTCTCTGCCTGTACGTTGGGGTTCACCCCAGTGGACAAAAGGGTTGTGTCCCTGTGCCTTCGGGTCGGGGAACGGGTCCTGATTGTTGTCTGCGCTTATGTGCCGAACAGCAGTTCAGAGTACCCGCCCTTTTTGGAGTCCCTGGAACGGGTGCTGGACAGTGCCCCGACCGGGGACTCCATTGTTCTGCTGGGGGACTTCAACGCTCACGTGGGCAATGACAGCAGGACCTGGAGGGGCGTGATTGGGAAGAATGGCCTGCCCGATCTGAACCCGAGTGGTGTGCAGTTATTGGACTTCTGTGCAGGTCGCAGTTTGCCCATAACTAACACCATGTTCGAGCATAAAGATGTCCATCAGTGCACGTGGCACCAGGACAGCCTAGGTCGCAGGTCAATGATTGACTTTGTAGTCGTATCATTTGACCTGCGACCATATGTTCTGGACACTCGGGTGAAGAGAGGAGCAGAGCTGTCAACTGATCACCACCTGGTGGTGAGTTGGATCAGGTGGCAGGGGAGGACGCCGCGCAGACCTGGCAGGCCCAAACGAGCAGTGAGGGTCTGCTGGGAACGCCTGGCGGAAGAACCTGTCAAGATGATCTTCAACTCCCACCTCCGGGAGATCTTCGACAGCGTCCCGAGGGTGGAGGGGGACATTGAGTCCGAATGGGCCTTGTTCCGCTCTGCCATTGTCGAGGCAGCTGTTATGAGCTGTGGCCGCAAGGCCGCGGGGGCCAGTCGCGGCAGTAACCCCCGAACCCGCTGGTGGACACCAGAGGTGAGGGGAGCCGTCAGGCTGAAGAAGGAGGCCTACAGGGCATGGTTGGTCTGTGGCTCTCCAGAAGCAGCTGACGGGTACCGGCGGGCCAAGCGGAGCGCAGCAGCAGCAGTCACGGAGGCAAAAACTCGGGCGTGGGAGGAGTTCGGTGAGGCCATGGAGAAAGACTATCGATCGGCTCCAAAGAGGTTCTGGCAAACCGTCCGGCACCTCGGGGGGGGGAGGCGGCAACTGTTTACAGTGGGGGCGGGGAGCTGCTGACGTCAACTGGGGACATTGTCGGGCGGTGGAAGGAATACTTTGAGGAGCTCCTCAATCCCACCAACACGTATTCCAGTGAGGAAACAGAGCCAGGGGTCTCGGGGGCGGGTCGTCCAATTTCTGGGGCAGAAGTCGCTGAGGTAGTGAAGCAACTCTGAGGCGGCGGAGCCCCAGGGGTGGATGAGATTCGCCCTGGACCAGCTCTTTACCCTCGCCAGGGTGCTGGAGGGGGCATGGGAGTTCGCCCAACCAGTCCACATTTGTTTTGTGGATTTGGAGAAGGCTTACGACCATGTCCCCAGGGGCATCCTGCGGGGGGGGGTGCTCCGGGAGTATGGGGTTGGTGGCCCTTTGCTAAGGGCCATCCAGTCCCTGTACCGAAGGAGCACGAGTCTGTTTCGCGTGGCTGGCAGTAAGTCCGACCTGTTCCCGGTGAGGGTTGGACTCTGCCAGGGCTGCCCTTTGTCACCGGTTCTGTTCATAACTTTCATAGACAGAATTTCTAGGCACAGCCAAGGGGTGGAGGGTGTCAGGTTCGGTGACGGGAGGATCTCGTCCCTGCTATTTGCGGATGACGTGGTCCTCCTAGCTCCATCGAACAGTGACCTCCAGCTCTCGCTGGGACGGTTCGCAGCCGAGTGTGAAGCGGCTGGGATGAGAATCAGCACCTCCAAGTCTGAGGCCATGGTCCTCAGGTGGAAAAGGGTGGATTGCCCACTCCAGGTCAGGGGGGAGGTCCTGCCTCAGGTGGAGGAGTTTAAGTATCTCGGGATCTTGTTCACGAGTGGGGGTAGGATGGAGCGGGAGATTGACAGGCGGATTGGGGCGGCATCAGCAGTGATGTGGACGCTTAACCGGTCTGTTGTGGTGAAGAGGGAGCTTAGCCAGAAAGCGAAGCTCTCGGTTTACCGGTTGATCTACGTTCCAACCCTCACCTATGGTCACGAGCTTTGGGTAGTGACCGAAAGAAGGGTGGCTGGGCTCAGCCTTAGAGATAGGGTGAGGAGCTCGCACATCCGGGAGGGACTCGGAGTAGAGCCGCTGCTCCTCCACATCAAGAGGAGCCAATTGAGGTAGTTCGGGCATCTGGTAAGGATGCCTCCCAAATGCCTCCCTTGGGAGGTGTTTCGGGCATGTCCAACCAGGAGGAGACCTCGGGGCCGGCCCAGGACACACTGGAGGGATTACATCGCCCGGCTGGCCTGGGAATGCCTCGGGGTTCCCTCAGAAGAGCTGACAGAGGTGGCTGGGGAGAGGACTGTCTGGGCTTCTTTGCTGAGGCTGCTGCCCCCGCGACCCGGACCTGGATAAGCGGAGGATGACGAGGAGAGTTTTTATTGAACATGTTGCACATCATTTACAAATGCACACAGTAGCCATCGTGTAATTTCAGAGTGCATTCAACAAAATAAGCCAGGGGGTCATGACACAGAAAGGATTTTAAAAAAAAGAAAAATAAATAAATAAAATAGAAAATAAAATAGAAAATAAAAGGAAAAACAAGTATTCAAGGGATATTCAGACCAAAGTCCAGCAGTCAGTCCAAGCATCAGATCAAGCATCACATCACAATCCAGCACCACATAAACTGTGTTCAAATACAGATTTTAAGTTTGACACAAACATTAATTGTTTGTAAGGTCTTATTATTGGTAGAGGATTTAATAGATTCTAAGTACTGTTCAAACTCTTTGTAAAAAACAGTGAACAGGGGTCTTCTGTCTAAAAATTTGCACTTGTATATGAAATTTAGAAATTTAGGTTAGAATGAGCAGTAGATTTATCATATACGCTTTTTCATGCAATTTCCTATGATTGGGGTAAAAACCAAATAAAACATGCTCATACAATAATACAAAGTCCTTGTAAACCATGTCATTAATAAATTAAACAACATCTTTCCATAATTTACTAGAGAAATGACATTTCCAAAACAGATGAGACACAGTTTCTGGATGGGGGCCCTGGTGTCAGGTGTCTCTCTTTCTCTAGCCATCTCTGTCTGGGCGCTGAACTGAGTGGAAGACAGAAACCAGCGAGTGACTTCTTCTTCTTCTTCTTCTTCTTCCTCTTTTCCGGCAGTATCAACGCTACTTGGCGTATCACTGCCTCCAGCGAGTGACTGAGTCACGTCACCGGCTTACCTCATGCGCGCAGGCAGGCCAGGGATACCAGATACTGCGACAAATATCCCCCACAATATTACTTGTTTCCTTCACTGTAAAATCGGGAGATTAGCGGGAGAAATTACTGACCTGGAGCATCGCGGGAGATAGGGTTAAAAATTGGGAGTCTCCCGCGTCAATCGCGAGAGTTGGCAAGTATGATATAGTTACATACAGTCCATGGCAGCAACAGTCATGTTTAAAACAACAAAGTCACTATTTAAAACCCAATAATATCTCACTGGAATATAAATATTCCATTATATACTGGAATATAAATACAGACAGCTTTCATTTTAGTTTGTCTTTAACACTTTGTTGTTAGCACCACAAGCGCGATGTGCTTGTGTCGACCGCGATCATAAATCATAATAGCGGTGAATGAGAGACTGTGGACAGAGCAGATTTAAATATTCTACATGCTGATCACATGTATTGATAAAGTATTGGCTTGGCTGGCAGAGGTTTTATTGCACTTACTCACAGTAACAAATTGTCGTTAACCAAAGTAGCCTAATCTTGAAGTTACATTCCCGTCATCTGCACCGCGGCCCCACCACTGCAGAATGATGATACATGAAACCGAAACTTTAAAAAGTAACGCCGATAATGCTGGAGCTTACTGTTATTACGGTGTTGATTAAACTTGGCTTGGGTTGTTTAATACTGGGTCTCGGTACCGATCCCTGCCTGGGCGTTTGATGAAGTCTCCTGGTTCGCCGGTGATAGATTGGTGTCAAACCGTCGTTACAGCCCGTCCAGTGGTTCATGCGAGGCTCGAATCAAACCCCCCACTGGTGATGTATGCATCGTCTCATTTGATGTTGCCCAATAAGAATCCATAATGTCATTGCATTTTTTTTCCGAAAAGACGCAGGTGTCAAAGCTGTGTTGACAGGAAAGAGGCAGAGGAGAAGCAAAATCACCTGGGGCAGTGCGGGCGGGGCATCAAGGCCACTGTGGCCTTTGGGCAGATATTTTTTTTCAAGGGCCATAGCCCTTGTGGCCCTTGTGAAATTCCTGCCCTGGTGTTCGGCCTATATAATTATTTGCTTGGTAAAGATAAATCATCATAAGAATTGTGAAACTCATGTTTGTAAAGCATGGATTTTGCTTACTGACCTTGATTAGTAGTAGTAGTTGGAGACGTCCCCATATAATATAGGTAATTTAATGTGGAAGTATTATCAACTTGCTAGCGCGCTAGCTAGCTAATGCTGTCTATGAACTTGATCCTTATGTTACTTGCGTATGAAATTATATCATATGTCTCCACAAGTATTAATCGAGGACAGTAAGATAAAGCCATGCTTGACAAATGTGAGTTTTTATAATTCCTTATGATAATGAATAATCTTTCACCACGTCAGTCATTCAATTCATGTAAGCCAAGAACAAAACTCCTCTACTAGTGTCTCGCAGTGATTAGAGCCTAAATATCGAAATTATAATTACCTGGAGACAAAACTTTATTTTCTACTTCATGGAGATCATAATGTGCATATATGTGTTGTGGCGATCATGTATATTTTATAAATATATATTTTTATAATACGGTGGTTTTCAGCTGATGGCTTGCTCACCTCCAGACACACCCATCGGTGCTATTGGCCAGTGGGATGGCTCCGATCAGCTGAGTCCAGGTAGACCGGCCCCTACATTATGCCGCTCCTGGCAGTGTGGCGAAAGACGCTGGCGGCAAGTGAGGAACGAGCAGGAAGTCCTCTACATATTCGGCCTACCACGGCATTTTACACTGTTCAAAGTCTGCGAAATAGGTGCGTTTTCCTGTGGAATAACATCCATCCAGCCACCGGCCTCACCTCGGATTCGCCGCCACGGATATATCAAGGGATCCTATGGAGTCTCCACGCCCGAAACAATGCCGGAGCGTTACGGCATTGACCTACGATCCCGTGAGTTGGCAAAAGCAACCGGGGGTTACTTTACGTTTCATTATTCCTTGTTTGATACCTTCGGCCGGGTTGATTTAGTGTGTGGGAACTGAACTGAATCAGAGCGAACCAACTACTAACGGCTACAGTCTGCAGGAAGGCGGGGCTAAGTATCCAGTCCCGCCCATGTCACATGCATCAGACGTCAATCACGTACGTCAGGCGTCGAGCCCCGCCCACATCTAACATGTCACTGTGGTTCATTCAGGAAAAGTCGGAATTGACCTATGGCTAAGTCCCGCCCTCAAACGCGATGAGCCAGTCACAGTGCATATAGCCATTTCCATACACTTGGACATTCTCTGCCTGGACGTTCATTGAAATGCATTGCAGAAAGTCTGTTTTGTTCGGTTTTATGAGCTTTTTCGGAGATTTGAAGTTTAAAAACAGTCAATCAATGTAAATACTGTAGCACCAAACTAACGGAGAGACACTCTTGGTAAAGATGGTAAAAAGGCCATTATCCTTTTCTCATATTCTGAGCCAAAAACCTTAACTTCAGTGGCACTTTATCTTGTTGTCTGTGATGGCGACGGCAAAGAGATGCGGTTCACAAGCGTACACTGTGACCTGTAAATTTTGGCTTGTAATTTAAGCTTTTCATCGACCTTCTCACCAATAAAATGATGAATATCCATCCAGTGCATAGTTTAGGCCCTTTTGGTTACTTCTCAATGACATCTGATCTTTATGTCCCCAAAAATCATCAATTCCTTCCTGCAAAATGCCGTGTACTGTGACACCTGCCATAGCGCCGGTTACTGAATGTTGAAAGTTTGTCCGAGTTAGTGGAGGGGGGCGTGGCTTAGTCATAGGTCAATTTCAGAAGGGCTCTGCATCCATAGTACTGCAAACTCGGCTTTTATGTTTATTTTTAATATACTACACACATGTTTATTTGAACACACGTAAATGCTTTCATGTATAAACATAAATGCAAATGTAGAATCATATCTGTAGCAACTCTTGGTGGTGACAGGTGATTATTGATGTGAGGGCACATTATTTCACCATGGCAACAACTGTATACTTTTTGACTGAAGCCTATCTTATAGATAATAAACATAACTGATTTCAATTAACATTTATATTTGTTGTATTAGCAATTATGTCAACTATTTTAATTACTCTAATTGTTACTAACAGAACTTAGCACATTACTTGACTATTTTTCCCTTCTGACAAGCCCTCTCTCTACAATTACATTTCTATAGAGAACATCCAGTACTTCACCATCTTTTTTAATTTTATTTTTAAAAAATATATATTTCTGATCTATTTATTCACCTATGCTGTGTTTCATGTCTTATGGCTTGATGTATCATATTGTAGCCTTCAGTTGCCTATCTGTACTGTATGTGTCTGTTTGTGTTGAGAGTATTTTGCAAATTTTATAATAATAAAAAAATAAAATAAAATAAAAAAAATTAAAAAAAAATTTATTATAATTTTATAATATTATGCAAATGAGTACCAAAGGAAAAAATAGTCAACAGTAGGTCAGGAAAAAATTGACTGGGAAAAAAAGACTGGAACCTCGTTGACGTCCTTCACATCCACTGTCACATAGTAGGTGGAGAATCCTATTGTCTGTCCTCTCATGCTCCCACCAGCACCATCGGCAGCACCACCACCACTCAAGAATAATTTGTTTAAAGCCCCTACAAGGAACTTTCATTTTGAGTTGATTTTGGCGACCCTGTGGACAAAAGCGGTACTGTTTTGCTGGAATGAAGCCTACATTTCCCATGAGCTCTAGCACGTATTGTCGAAAAGATGCTTACCTGGCTCACGCATGTGTTTGTTTTGGAGATGAATGAAACAGCAAGACAGGAAAACTTTGCCCCCGCTTCTATCGGGGATCCCAGCTCACCTCTGCCGCATCCCAGCTCCACCTCTCCGGCGTAAGCGCCACTGCCGCCGGGGTAAACGCAGCAGTCGGCCGGTAAGGATGAAAGCCTGTTTGGCGAGCACTTCCACGGCTTCTTGGACTGAGTATGGAGCGGTGCTTCGCCTCTTTATTTCTCGGCACTTGCTGGTCCCTGTCAGCGCCTGGCTGGTACCTATCATCGGCCTGGATGAGGTGTTCCAGCCCCGCGGCCCCTGCTCTCCTCATCATAGTATCTTACCACGTCTTAGGCTTGCGTGTGTTTCTCCCTGTCTATCCACATTAGTAGTCTGGCTTTCAAGATGCAAATATCTCCATATTGTTCAGTTGACACTCCATCAAACTTTGTATGACAAGACCAGCCACTTCACCTTTGCTCACCCAGACAACTGTAGCCTAATTATGCATGCTGACAGGGAAGTAGTCACCATATACATTGAGGGGGACACGTGCCCCTCCACCAATGCCCAAAATGTCCCCCAATATATAACTGAAACTGAAAAACAAATATTATCTTGGAGGACATCATTGCACTTGGTTGACTATTTTTCTATTATCTTAGATGTAAATATTGTATGTTTCTTTCAGATAAAACACATTTTTGACTTGTGAATGAGTCAATGGAATTTCTTGCAATAATGAAAAAATACTGGCAATTATGTCCGCCTAGCACAAACCACATGTTTTGGACAACTGTGAAGTGACAGAATGTCCCAGCATCATGGTTCTTATATTGCCAGATTCCAGAGAGTCTCCCCTCTTCATATATGGCAGAATATGTCTTCTTCCAACTTGCTATGGTGAGATACATGTAAGAATTTAGGCACATGGATTTGTTTTTTTATTGATATAAAAATTAATATAAAATACAGGCACATAGAAGGACATGGAATGATGGCAAATCTGGTTAGCCCAGATTGTCCTGAAAAAAAGATATAGCATGTGTATGTAGCCTTTATAATGACTGTGATATGAGCTTAAAAGTAAAGGCAGTAAAAATACTCCAAAAAGGCCTAGGGCCCATAGGGTTAAAAAGTACCGAAATAAGGTACTGTTTGGTACCGGTACCGAATTCCAGATACCGGTACCGGTACCATATCGGTTCAATTATGAATGGTACCCAACCCTAATCGCTAGCGAACAAAACGTTTATCCTGAAGGATTTCCTGACTTCCCAAGGATTGGATTTTCTCTGTGTGACTGAGATGTGGCTGACTGTTGATGAGTCCAGTGCTTTCACAGAACTTTTACCCGATGATTGCTGCTATTTTAACTCCCCGCAGACGTCAGGTCGAGGAGGAGGAATAGCGACTATTTATAAATGTAAGCAGCTAGGTAAGATGCAGTGTGCCGTCTGAGTGCCGTAAATCGCTTCGTCCTGGAAGCGACCTGGTGCGGACCCGGACACAAGTTTCCTAAAGGTATGGATAGACACTATATAGAAATAGCTTATCTTCACACCGATGGTCTCATTTGCTGTTGTAGGTCATGCACAGACATCAGCAGAAACGAGAGACTTTTGCATATCCAGTTAAAAGTTCCTTGTAGCGGCTTTAATTTCAACAATTTATTTTGACAAAATAACAAAGGTAAAAAATGTAGAGAACGCGAACCCAACTTCTCCAACTTCTCTGTGATTCCTAGAAGAAAAACATAACATTTCACTCAACTTGAACACAAAAGTAGAATGTTAGTCAATGATATATAAAGTTTATTTATTTAGTCGTGAGGGTATGTACTCAATCTGGATGAATAGAATGGAAGAACAATAAATATTTGTTGAGAATATAATTGATGGCTTGTTGGCAACCCCCAATTAATAAATGGCTTGAGAAAAGCGTTCAAATGGTGTCAACTTCATGTAGTTTATAGTCATTCTGTCTTCAAAGTCAATAAAAAGAAAAGTCCTAAAAAATAAAAACAAACAATACGAGAACTTTAAACACTGTATCGAGATAAAAATACTCACATACTTCACCTGGTGCCGGCAGGCCCCGCCGCTAGCTCTCTGCACACGGCTGCTGGTGGTTGTGCAACACCTGGCTCTGGAAAGGCCGCTGGCCCCTCTCCATCTGCGGCTACTGGTGCTTCGCCCTCGGGCTCAGGTGGCTCCACGTCTGGGGTAGCTGGTCCTACACCTGCGGCTGATGGCGTCCCCACGGCTTCCCGCTCCGACAGCCCCACGGTCCCCGATGCCTCGGCAGCTGCTGGTGTGCCGTCTCCCCGCTCCAGCTGCCCTGCCTCTGGGATCATCGTGGCTGGCTCCACACTGGCGGCTGGCTTTAAAATCTCCTCAATCTCCATACCTCCTGCTCAGTCCTTTGAACAAGTTGCCCTCAAACTGTCTGGTCCCACTTCCCTAGTCATCACCATCATCTACCGCCCTCCCAAACCTAGCAGCTCCTTCCTCTCAGACCTCGCCGAATTCCTCACCCAGCTATCCGCCGTATCCCCCTCAATTCTCCTGCTGGGGGACTTCAATATCCACATTGATGATCCAAACTGCAAAAGTGCAACAGACCTCCTGGAACTGCTCCACTGCCTTCACTTCACCCAGCATGTCAACTTCCCCACCCACTGTCGTGGCCACATCCTGGACCTAGTCTACTTCACCGGTCTCATCCTCCACCAATTCTCCAGTACCAACCTCCACATCTCGGATCACCTGGCCATCACTGTGGACTTCAAGACCCCCCTCCCTCCCCAAAAGCTCAAACGCAATATATCCTTCAGAAATATCAAGTCCATCTCCCCCTCAGCTTTCTCTGACTCACTGGCAAATACTCTGTCCACATCCATCACCCCGCTGACCCCAAACCCCTCTGACCTGGCAACACACTGTCCCTCTGCCTCGACAAACTAGCTCCCTTAAAAACTAAAACTGTCTCATTCACTCGCTCATCTCCCTGGTACACTCCTGAACTCCGTCACATGAAAACCCGTAAGCGCCAGCTTGAAAGACTTTAGAAGAAAACCAGTCTGACAGTTCATCTCCATGCCTATACAGACCACCTTTCAAACTACAAAGACGCCCTCACTGTCGCCCGGTCCAACTACCACTCACAACTCATTCACTCTGGCTCCAATAACCCCAAGACTCTCTTTTCCACCATCAATAAACTCCTTAAACCCTGCGACAACACCCTCTCCTCCATCACAACTGACAAATGCAACTCCCTCCTGGCATTTTTTCAATCAAAGATCGAAATCATCTACACTCAGCTCAGCAACCCTGACGCCATCTCAAATTTCCGTCCCATCTCGAACCTTCCCTTTCTGTCAAAAATTCTGGAACACGTTGTCGCCTCCCAAATAAAGACCCACCTCCACTGTCATGAACTATATGAACCATTTCAATCCAGATTCCGCCCTCAACACAGTACCGAAACCACTAATGACCTCCTCCTCTCTGCCGACTCTGGACACCTCAGCATACTCATCCTCCTTGACCTCATTGCTGCCTTTGACACCATCAACCACACCACTCTGCTATCCCGCCTACAAACTTCCCTCAACATCACTGGCTCTGCTCTCTCCTGGCTCAAATCATACCTCGCCGACAGACATCAGTTCATCCACATCAACCACTGCACCTTGTCCACCGTCCCCCCTGCTTCAAGGTGTCCCTCAGGGCTCGGTGCTTGGTCCTCTTCTCTTCATCATCTACTTACTCCCCCTTGGTTCTGTTAATTCGTCGTCATGGTCTCCATTTCCACTGCTATGCTGACGACATCCAAATCTACATCTCCACAAAATCCATCACCCCTGCCACCCGCTCTACCCTCACCAACTGTCTGACTGAACTCCAATCATGGCTGCAAGCCGACTTCCTCAAACTGAACTGTGACAAATCTGAAATAATACTCATCGGCCCAAAATCCCTCTCTACATCAACAAAAAAACTTCACCCTCAGCATCGACAACACCACCCTCTCTCCCTCCCCATTCATCCGCAACCTTGGTATCATCTTCGACAATAACCTCTCATTTGAGCATCACATCAGCTGCCTCGCCCAAACTGCCTTCTTTCACCTCAGAAATATTGCCCGTGTCCGTACATTACTCTCCTTCTCTGCCGCTGAAACTCTCATCCATGCTTTCATCACCTCAAGACTGGACTACTGCAACAGCATCCTCTACAGCTCATTATCCAAAGTCCTCAACAAACTTCAGTACATCCAGAACTCTGCTGCCCGCCTCCTCACCCACACCCGCTCCTGTGAACATATAACCCCTGTCCTGCAAAACCTACACTGGCTCCCTGTCCCATACAGAATCAATTTCAAGATCCTCCTCCTCACCCACAAAGCCCTCCACAGCCAGGCCCCCTCCTACCTCATGGACATGCTCCACCACCACACTCCCTCCCGCAACCTTCGATCATCTGACAAAAACCTCCTCTCGCCTCCATACAGGACCAAGCACCGAACCTGGGGCAACAGAACCTTCTCCATAGCCACCCCCTCCCTCTGGAACACCCTCCCTATACACATCCGTGACTGTCCAAATCCATCCACCTTCAAATCACTCCTCAAAACCCACCTTTGAGGGGTTTTTAAACTTTAACATTAGGTTTTCGTTCTCTGTTTCTCATGTGCCCTCCTTTTCTTTGTTTTGCACTATGCTTTTGCACCTTGTTGTTGTATATTGTCCTTGTCTTCTGTTTATCTCTTTGCACTTATATGTATGTACTTCTTTTCTTTGGTTTTAAATGTAAAGAGAGAGGGAGAGAGAGCTGTAAAAGTGCTGTATAAATAAAATGTATTATTATTATTATTATTATTATTACGGTAGGGGCAAGGGCTCTGTTGTCATATGGCTGCAGTTGACAACCAAGGAGGATAGGCTGTGGGCCATTGCCCCCCACGGATCAGGCTTTGACTGCCTTGGTGGCTCCGTCAAAGTCTTTCCTGGGAAAGGAGAAAAAAAAAAAAAAAGAAGAAGAAAAAAAAGGGGTATTTATTTAAAATAAAAAAGCATAAATAGGGTTTTAAGCTACACCCTTCCTTGCCTTCAGCATCTGATGCAGAACTCTCTACATCTACAAGAATAAAAAATTGGTATTAGCCTCTTAACATACAAATAACCCAACCTACTTTTTAAAGCAAGCTCACTTTGTATTTCTAGAGCCATTTCAGTGCAAGATAAACTGCTAAAAATAATGAAACATATGGCCAAGCATTGCTTATTATGTTGACGGATTGTCTTTTAAATGGGGCTCATTTTTGTGTTGCTATGGGCTGAGCTCTAAGGCTGTCAACCAAACAGTCATAACTGGTAAGTATCCACAAGAGGGCGCTTGCCAGCGCTTGACATCTACCATTTAGAACAAGTACAAAGATAATGTGAAAGGTTGCAAATATGTTCATTAAAAGTCAAACGTGAAGTAAACATCAAATATGCTTTCCTACAATAGATGCTTAGACTAGCCTAATTATTTGCTATAACACACAGTATTCATCATGGTCAGCAAGTTGCAGAGGCAAAAATGTTTTAAGTCATTTTTCAGCCAGATTGAGAGGAATAGCTAATTGTTTTTCTATGTTCTTACCTACACCTATCTCTCTCTCACTTTCTCTCTCTCTCTCTATCTCTATGTATGGCAAAAATGTTTGGCAAAAATCATAATCACAATTATTTTTGAATGATATTGAGATCACAGTTATTTAACATGATTATTCATTGGCTTTGGTAACATTATGAATTTATTGAGCATTGGCAATAGCTTTTAAGCACAGCACTGCACTGCAATGCTAAGGCTTTTTACCAGACAAAAATAATAAATTGCTTTATTGCTCAATTAATATATTACTAGTGTGCACTTGAGCCTACAGTGATATTGGTAAGCTATTTACATGTTGATATATGCAGCAGAAATATTGCTAGGTGGATCATTTATTAAGTCTCAGCACGGAGTTTCACTTTCAGCTCTGCTGTGTTAGTAGACAATAGGCTATAGCACACGCACTGAACCAAAAGGCTAACTTACTTTAAACTTAAGGTAAACAACTCGCATTTAGGCAGCAATTCTACCAGTCAGCAGCTCTCACTTGCTCTCTCTCTCTCTCTCTCTCTCTCTCTCTCTCTCTCTCTCTCCGTGCGTGAACCAACACTCATGTCGGGAAGCGCTCGCTCTCTCTCTCTCTTGCTACTCTCTCTCTCGCTACTCTCTCTCTCTCTCTCTCTCTGTCTCTGTCTCTCTCTCTCTCTCTCTCCCTCGCGAACCAACATACCAACGTAAGGGGGGGAGCTCGCCCTTGAATACTTGAACAACGATCTCACCTTGTCTTTGCTCATCTCTAATCTCAGCCTCATCTTCAGAAGAGCCACCAGGACTGGCCACTGCTGCTCCTGCTGCTCCAGCTGCTGCGGCTGCGCCAGCGCCACTGTTTGTTTCTGAAACTGGTTAATGTTGACAACTAACGTTAGCTGGCCCATAACTGTCTTTATACTTACAGCCGCAAGCAGCCTGGTTGGCAACTAGCTAAGCTAAAGACCTCACGTGAGCATACAAACATCAGCAGCAGCTGTCTGGAGTGGACTACGTTAACTTTAATTGGACTTTGCATAACAAGCAAACTCGGTTCACCTTTGGGAAAGAAAGCAGTCAACAGCTGCCTCCCCTCATTCTGCCTTCTTTCTTTTTCTTTCCTCTCTTTCTTCTTTTGATACCCCGATTTATGCTTTTTGGGCAGCATGATGTCTAGCCCCCAGGTCATTCAATCTGGGCTCACTGACGTTACACTTGTCTCCGGTCGCTGTCGGGCGGACTAAACCATTTTGCGCCTCCAAGAGGGGGCCCCCAGAATGTCCAATATGTGGGAGGACTGTGACATAAAGTTCTTTCTCTCAGTTGATGTTATCAATATATTTGAAATAAATTATGACACCAATTAATTGGAGGGCCCAATTCATTCGAAATAAAAACATCACAAAAAAAAAAAAAAAAAAAAAAATCAGGATTTTCATGGGCCCCTCTCCCTACTCGGGCCCTGGGTAGTCAGGTCCACTTTTCCCCCCACTACCACGCCCATGACAGTGGCACACAGCATCTGGCGGTGTCACTGACAGTTGAATGTGCAAGATGTTGTACATTTGTGTATAGTTCATTGGTGTTTTTTCTTATATACACACCTATTGGGAATTTTCTGTTGTGGCCGGGACATCTCATTCGAATACCAGGGGGGGCACTTGTGGACCTGCATCTGCTCTGTTTCCTGGGGCCCCTCACGGTGTGTCTTAAAGGGTTCCCATAGTTATGATGGAACTACTGGGTGGGGAGATAATCTCAGTATGATAGAGGACGTTCAGTTACATTGTAACCTTGGATCTCTGAGTGGGGAGATTATCTCCCCAGGCTCAAGGCCACTCGGTTCCCATTCCAATCAATGTTAATCAGTGGGTGCATGCGCAAAGTGGGGCTTTCATAGCCTGGCACATGCCAGCCACGTAAAGTGGTGTGTCTTAAAGATTATTAAATTACCCCAGATGGGTATAATTAGGGCTGGGTGACAAATCAATTTTATTGATTAATTCGAATTTGTAGTTTAGGTCGTGTTTTAATGAAAATCGAGTTTCTCTTTAACATCCACCACCGATGCTCCCCGCTGAGCTCCCGTAGTTCAGAGTGGGCTCACGCCCCCAAGAAAGGGAACGAGTTCTTCAGTTATTTGGAATTGGTTCGGTTTTGTGGCATCAGACACAGAACAAACAGCATCCCTCTGCAAAGTGTGTTTGAAGGCTGTTGCTACCCAAGGTAGCAGTACTACCAATTCATTGCAGCACCTCAAACAGAGGCATGCTGTTGAGTTGGAGAGGTGTTGCTCCCTACGAAAATTGTTATTTACGTGATAACGCCTGAATGCAACACAGGCTCCACTCCGGGCTTGTTAAAATTGTGGTCAGCTTAGCCATGCTCTTGTGCGTGTGTGTATGTGTGTGTGTGTGTGTGTGTGTGTGTGTATGCACGCGCATCGGGGCAGCCTTGCGCGACATAGAGAGCAGAGGAGGATTGTAAACGTGCACCGTGTAGAGACAGAAATGACATGGCGTCATGTAAATAAGAAAAATAACATAAGGCTATTTAGTTTGTTTAATAAAAGGACAAGGTATAGACCTGTTCTATATGAAAGGTAACCTTAAATGACTTCTGTTGTGATCTGGCGCTATATAGAAAATAAAATTAAATAAAATTAACTTGACCTTCAAAGGGGGTTTGGGGGGTCGGGGCACAGATGCAGTCATGATGTATATTGCAAGAGATATGGTGCCCATATATACATGGAAAAACCGGGGTTTATTCACATGCTTAAAGTTTTGGACCCCAGGTACGTGCTACCAGGCCGCAAATATTTTTTCTGAAAATTGATTTTAAGTGGGGGGGGGGGGGGGGTAAACCAAGGTTACAATGTAACCGAATGTTTTCACACCAGAAAAAAAAAAGCGCAAAAGCAAAGAACACATTCTTTTCTTTTCATTTTCTACACAAAAGCTTTGACTCGAGTGAAAGTGAATCAACAGAAGGTCAGCCTGAGTTGAGTTGCATTCTGGTGAATTTTTCTGCATCAATTCATGGTGGAAATATATTTATTTATTTAAAGGAAACAAAATCCAGGTGGCAGGTGACAAATCCAAGTAAAACTATAATAGAATATAATGCAGTAACTCTAAATATGTATTCCCCTGTAGATGAACTTGTCTCATTTCACGTTGTCTGCTGAATTAACACACGTGTTACTATGTAAAAATGGGGGACTGTGTTCTGCAGTGAGGTTTAAATGGTTCTGGATGTACAGAGTAGAAGCTGCTCTGACACACCGACACACTGAGGATGATTTCCACCTCAAAGTTCTTCAATATAAAGTTAAGAGAGTGCTGAAGAGAGAGGATTCCTGTGAGGGTTAGTTTGGTTCATTTACATCAAATTCATCTTCTTACAAACATGGTTCTTTTCTTCAGGCCTTAAATGCAGGGCTTATTTAATATTTTCTCTTGTTGTTACTTTTTCATCAGAACCCTTTAATATAATCAGTTAAATTCTTCATGTCTGGTTGGTTCAGAAATGAAATTAAATTCAAGTTTTTTTAAACTCAATCCACCACCCAAGAATTTGTAAACAATAAAGTTTGTGAATGCAAGACAACTGCTGTGATTTCATTAAATAGTCACATACTAATATTTAAAATAGCCTAATAATAATAAGCTTTAAATATTCATTAAGAATCCCAGAGAACAAATGCCTGCAGCACAAGGCATGTGCAACACCAAACCGCATTTCAGATTTATTTAAATGAATCAGTGTAGCTGCAGTGTGGGACATCTATACATTATTTGGAGTTGTGTTTTGGTTTTTAAGACATGTGGAAGAGGGAAAGCAATTTGGCATCTGTCTCTGCTCACACTGGGCAGTTGATGAACTTGAATCAGCCAGAGAGTTGGAGGGGACAGTAATTTGATACCAGTCTTGCTTGGTTGTTAATAAGCTTAATGGTAGATTATTGCCTAAATTAGTCTGGCTGTGTTGAGATATTTCAATAGTTCAGTCTCACAACAGTTACAAACAATACCGAGGCTTTGGGCAAACACCTGTTACCTGGCTGTCAATGAAGGCAGGTCACAGGGAGACGTGAAGCTGCTCTGCACGGTGCTTGATTTAAGTGAGTTAATTTGGGTGACTGTGACAAGGGACGTTGATTAGGGAGGGCCAGGGGCTGTTGTGGTCTGGCAGAATGAAAACTCAAATACAATTGTCGGGTGTTACAACACACTTTTAATGGATAATTGATGTCATGGGCCAAATTTGAAAACTAAAATATTGAATTAGAAAAAGAAATGAAAAAAGAAATGTCTCACAAAAAAGAGGCACTTATCTACACAGGGCAAAAGGGCAGGTGCTTGAGCACCACCAGGGGTCTGTCTGTGCATGTGCCTGCAAATTACTGAAGCTTAAAGGATAACTTCAGTATTTTTCAACCTGGGCCCTATTTTCCCATGTGTATGTGTGCGTATGATTCATAGGTACAACTTGTTCTAAAATTGGTTCAGTATTGAGGGAGGCGGATGCAGCCGGCAGCCGCGAGGTAGATATGGGGGCAAATGCGTCCCGTATAAGTTTGCGCATTAAAAGTGCTTTTTTTCACCTCTGACCGGTTCAGATCACCAGTGCTATCTCTGTAAATAGCATACTAAGCGTTTCCTTGACCCTTCACCTCCTCCCGGCTGTGACGTCATCTTGCAAGAGCTTTGCTTGTTGCCGGAAGAAAACAGAGGAGCCATGCTGAGCTCCGCTTAGAGTGGCGCTGGTTGTCCCGGAGTACAGCTGAGAGTTCTACTGCATCGGTATATTTACCCGATTTCGAGAATGAGGATGAGCCCTTTTATTACGATGGCCGCCCGTACTTATTTGAGCCCGAGTATACAGACGAGGAGCTCCTACAAACTGAAGAGCAGACGAGGATAGACAGAGAGGGCCAACGAGCAGACGAGGGTGAAGCAGCAGCTGCATAAACGCGAATTCCTGAGGACTGGTGGTGCTCCTGTGGTTGCTGTGTCTCCATGCCCACAGAGGAAGAATGTCTGTGTTGCAACGAGTGGGACCTGTTGCCCAATATTCATGGTCTCAATGTATCCTGGGATGATACAGAAACTACCAAGCGCTGTGTAACTATGTTAGAGGATTTCCCCCCTCTGATCAACAGGGCAATGCTGGATACCTTTTTTCATGTGCCTAAAATAAATTGGAGGAGGCGGCCAAAACCACAGGGACCAAATGGTCAACTATCCATCAAGTAAGTATAACTAATATGTCTTTATGCATGTAATACTGATACCTAGAATTGTCTCCGAGACGCACATTTACTGTTGCATACTTTTCCCTCGTATATATCGTACCCTGTTTTCTTCCGGCAACAAGCAAAGCTCTCGCGAGATGACATCACAGCCGGGAGGAGGTGAAGGGTCAGGGAAATGCTTAGTATGCTATTTACAGAGATAGCACTGGCGATCTGAACCGGTCAGGGGCGAAAAAAAGCACTTTTAATGCGCAAACTTATACGGGACGCATTTGCCCCCATATCTACCTCACAGCTGCCGGCTGCATCCGCCTCCCTCAATACTGAACCAATTTTAAAACGAGTTGTACCTATGAATCATACGCACACATACACATGGGGAAATAGGGCCCAGGTTGAAAAATACCGAAGTTATCCTTTAAAGGAGGCTTACGCTAACCTTGATTGAATTTCTGAGTGTGATGTGAGATCTTACCATCAAAGTTTTTCCCACTGACAGAAGAGCAACTTTTAAAGCCAGTGTTTTCAAACAGGTTGTAATCAATCAATCAATCAATCAATCAATCAATTTTATTTATAAAGCCCAGTATCACAAATCACAGTTTGCCTCACAGGGCTTTACAGCATACGACATCCCTCTGTCCTTTGGACCCTCACAGTGGATAAGGAAAAACTCCCCCAAAAACCCCTTTAACGGGGGAAAAAAAAAATGGTAGAAACCTCAGGAAGAGCAACTGAGGAGGGATCCCTCTTCCAGGACGGACAGACATGCAATAGATGTCGTACAGAACAGATCAACATAATAAATTAATAGTAATAGTGCTGCACGATTTGATAAAAATGTGCAATTGCGATTTTGGTAGACAATATCGCGATTTGCAATTACAATATAATAAATAAATGGTATCATGAGCCTTCTTGCTTGATTCAGTGTTTCCCCTACATTATATTAGGGGGGCACTGGCCTGACCTGAGATAGTTATTGTTATGGACAGTGTGTAAATGACCATCAACAGACTGCTGTTACGCACAGTCAAACACGCTGTTCGCACAGCAGCACAGCACGACACAGTAAACACACACTGAGGCCCAGTTTACACGACAACGTTTCACCCGAAAACATAAAAGTACTTCTGGGTTTACACAACAACGGAGTAAAAAAAAATCTGTGTTTACATTGGAATGCTAGAAGGACTGAAAACGCTGTAGTATGCATGCCAGGCTGGTAGTCAGCGATGCAACTTTGTAGAGTACACCCCATGTGACCACTACCAATTCCTCCAACAGACCGGACAAAATACAGCCAGCCGTCTGGTCAGACGATGAAGTAGAATAACTTCTTCGGGTGACACTCGATTACAAAACGACGAAATACCAGGAAAGTGTTGACTGGGAGTCATGTCAATCAAAATACTCCGACATTTGCGAGGCTTTTCAAAAACTGTATCCCACCACCGAAGTGGCAAGACGGAAGGAGTTCCCTCACAGCAAGGAGATTATTTTGAAGACCCAGGTGACCTCCAAGCTGAATGCAATTTGGGGAAAATACAGGCAGGCGGTGGACTCTGGACGGCGGAGTGGCCATGGTCTTGTTGTTTAAATCTACTTGGAGTTATGTGAACAAATGTGGGGTGGTTCGCCTGCCACCAACGCAATCGAAGATGGATTAGAGATGGCCGATATCCAGGGCAGGTCAGAGGACACAGACACCTCAATCCTCGTTGTTCAACACCATTGTCCACCTACAGTGAGGCTTTCGAATCTGAAAACATCGAGGACACTGCTATATATCGTCGATATATCGTCTTCGGTGGTAAAAGCTAGACGAGACATGCTTCAAGTAAGTGCATTTATTGTCCATTTTTGCAGAGCACGTTACTGTTGTAACAAGTGCATTTAAAAATATGTTACTATGCTGTGGTGCTTTAATGCACGCCATATTGTTTACATATGCGTGTGTATGTGTGTGTGTGTGTGTGTGTCAGAAAGTATGTGAGGTAGGTAGGTATGCAATGTAACGAAATGAAAGGCTTTTTTTCTTCTTTGTTTTTTGATTTCTGTGTTCACCATGTTGGGTGTGTGGTCCATGTTGTATGTTGTTCTCTTGAATGCCCAAAATGAATTTCTCCTTAAGGAGACAGTAAAAATTAAAATTTAAACTAAAACTAAACTATAACATAGGCCTATATGTTTACATTATACAGTACTGTGTAAATGTTTTAGGCACTGCAAGTAAAGTGTGTATGCTCACAGAAATAATGCAGGAAGACCTCCTACTCAAAAGGCGTATGCTGGACCTGCTAGAGGAGTCCGACAAACGTAATAATGATAGACTGGACAAAATTACTGAACACATTGCATCAATAGCCCTATTACCTGCCCTATTAAGGAAGGTTTTCCTTGCTAAGGCAAGTGATGTCCCAGTCACAGCAACAATTTGCATATCCTTATGGCAGAGGCAGCAGTGCGTATACACATATCCAAGGCCCCCCACCTGCACCTATGCACTCACCTCAGCATTTGTATAGCTCACCTGGCCATTTTACACCTACACCACTTTGAAGCACACCTCCAGCACTGTCTTACAGAAGCACACTGTTTCAGAATGACACTATTCAGGAAGGGGACATTACCAATTTGTGAAGGACTGTTTTATTGTTCATTCCTCACACTGTTGTATTGTTACATGCACGCGAACTGAGGCATATGTTTAAGTCTGGAAACGCTTTGTTTTGAACTTTCCCCCTTTTTTATTCTTTTATCAGTATTGTGACTGTGTTATGCTGCTCAGAAGCCAAGAAAGAGGAGATACAGGACACATTATTCATTTTGGTAAACAGACTGAGAGGATATGCACGTTGTAGGCTTCTAGCTGGTTGCCATTTCCTGAAAAGTTTTACTTTCCTGATGTTATATACGGACTGTTTTTTTTTTTTCCATTTCTCATACTGTTGTGTTGTTACATGCACTTGACACTTTTTTTTGTTTGATTGTTGAAAAGATTTGCACACAGTTTGTGTATAATTATCTTGCCTTGAGTGTTAAAAATACGTGCACATGAAATGGATGAGAAGTCCACTACAAATGTTTCATTTTATTTCCTTAAATTTATTTATAAGGAATGCAAACAACATTTCTTTAAATCTTCCAAGTGTTTGCCAGCAGGCCAAGTTGCAACTACAGACCTTTAACAAGATTTTTGAAACTAACAAGGTGATAACTGGTACACAACGATAACCTTTAGTTTTCACTGAATATATGAAAGCAAACTGTTAGGTTGACATGGAAAACTATATAATTCATTTTGTTGCAATTCTATATTATTAAATTGATATACCACGTTTCCCAGAAAAGAATAAAAGGATTTGAGATTTTATATATACATTTTTATTTATTTTATTTTTTTTAAGTTGTCATATCGTCAAGAATAATGTTATCACAAAAATACCCTGGAAATATCATGATATTATTTTGGGGGCATATCGCCCACCCCTACTTATGATGATTATATAAAATTTGATAGGGCTTCTTGATCTATGGTAGTTGGTTAAAAATGATAAAGCTACAGTATAAGACAACGTTGTGAGTAAATGGTAGGCAATGCCTACAGTTTCAAATCCTTTTAATTTCTTCGTGGAAACATGGCAGGGGCACCCCTACTTCCCTTTTTTATGCAAACAAAATATTTCTTATCAACAGTAAGCCAACTGAATGACATTAAAAAAAACCGAACCCTAACAAAATAAAAGCCGATCAGGATATCCGGTTATCCCGGAATAACCAGCCTATTTTCATTCCAGGGAAATGGCCGTTCTTATCTACAATACATTAGCAAAAAATCTGATATATAGCAAGTAACGTGAATGTGTTTCACGGGCGGTATTGTTCTGTCGAGACTTGTAGCTGCACTGTTTGTGCTTCAAAATAACATACATTTAAATGCTGCGTTTTAGTTTATCTCAAAGCTTCATGAAGTCCGAGTCGTGTTGTTGCAGCCGGCTAGCGCGTTACCGTTAGCTGCCAAGCCGAGAGACCGAGCCATCGGTCTTCCAACACCGCTTGCTAAAGTCTGTAAATGGGAAATATATAGGACATCCAGTCGGAAGAGAACGGTCTTTTTATAACAACGGAAGTGAATTGGCCGCCTAACCCCGTGCCTAAATGCCCGAACAAGGTCCCAGGATGAATGGGTTTTCTCTGGGCGAGCTATGCTGGCTATTCTGTTGTCCGCCCTGTCCCAGTCGCATCGCGGCCAAGCTAGCATTTCTCCCACCGGAGCCCACGTACTCGGTGCATACCGATGCTAACGGAGTAACTAGCTTACATCTAACGGAACGGGCGGACTGGCAGTACTCTCAGCGAGAGCTCGATGCAGTGGAAGTGTTCAGCACTAGGAGCAGCCGGGGTAACCGGGTTGGGTGTATGTTTGTGCGTTGCGCCCCGAACAGTCGGTACACTCTGCTGTTTTCCCACGGTAACGCCGTGGATCTGGGGCAGATGTGCAGTTTTTACATCGGCCTCGGCTCCAGGATCAACTGCAACGTATTCTCCTACGATTACTCAGGCTACGGAGTTAGCACTGGCAAACCGTCTGAGAAAAACCTGTATGCGGACATCGAGGCGGCCTGGCAAGTTCTAAGGAACAAGTGAGTATGAATCATCATCAAAGTATTATGGCTCAACCAATGTCCTCAGCTGTTTGGTGTCCATGCAGTAATCTACCCCCAATACTCGCTTATATTTATGAAGTAAAGCTAAGCGTTTCTAAATTTGTAAACAATTTTGTGACAGAGTCTTAAAAGTTATCATGGTTCCCTTTTTGCCTCCAAAAATGGTCACTATATACAGGTGCGCTGGGGGAGCTGTCATATACGCAAAGATAATGGTATTATTCAAAGAAACAAATCAGAAGCAATGACTACGTTTACCTGCACACCATTTTCCTGTATTATTCAGAATATCCTCAATATTACGGTGCGCACGAGTCATGTAAACACGTGCATAACCCAATTAAGGTCATATTCGGGTTGGAGGATATTCCGAATATATGCCTGTTTTAACCAGAATATTGTGACATGTATACACCTTAATCGGAAAATGCCCCGTACCAAAATATTCAGTTATGTCTGCGCATGCTCGATTCGCAAGGAATCCTGGGTTGCCGGTGCTGTTATGGATATGGCAAGCGGGGAGAACAGCAGAACTGGCTTCGTACCTTCATCCACAGACTCAGGGGGGCTCTGGCTGGGTGAAGGGCATAAGCTGGAAGGAAAGGTCCATACACTCGTTCGCCCTCTCATCTTCCTTTGTTGAGGACAAAATGGATCCGCAGGTGTGGTTTAGTTAAGTTGTGGTGCAAAAGCGCAAGTAGGACAACACAATGGAGGGGTATGTTGGAAACAAACATTATAGCTTCTGTCCATTGTAAACACAACTTCTTCTTCTTCTTCTTCTGTATTTCCGGCACACATGACGTCTATTGCTGCCCCCCGCAGGTTGAGTGTTGCATTAAATAAGAGAGTTTCTGGTAGGCCAGTAGCCCGGGGTCTTTTCTGGAATACGCCGAAACACAGGAATATGTCAATTAACATGTAAACGGAATATTCCAGTTGCTGCAGCGCATATAAACACCTTATTCGGAATATTACCTTAACCAGAATATTGACCTTAATCGGAATATGGTGTGCATGTAAACGTAGTCAGTAAGTGACAAGAACTTTAAAAGCACTCTCTCAGAGAAGTAAACCTCTCTGGTATAGTGCTAAAACCTTTTGTACAAATTAATATTGTATGCACATTTCAGTTAACTTAAAGTTGTTCTTTTTAAATCATTGTATTATAAGTGTAATTAAAGCTGCAAGCAGTGATAAACGGGGCCTCGCACATTCCCATGAGGCAGAGGCAACTGGGTAAAAATCTCTAGAAAGAGTATGTTAAAGTATGACTGCTGTAAATTGCAAAAATGCCCCAAAATAGCACAATTAATTCAAAATGTCTGACCTCCTATTGAGTCTAGGGTATAGCTCCAAGAGACCTTTTAAAGTCTGGACATGATCCAGGGTTTTCCCTAGGGCTGGACGATTAATCAAATTTTAATCATGATTGCGATTTTGGCTTCTCACGATCATAAAAACATTATAATCGAAGAAAAACGATTAATGCGCCACACGGTGCAGCGTATATGTAAGTTCCTGTGCTGGAAAAGCACCGTGAATGCACCTGTGTTATGTGCAGCAGCAGCAAGCGTGTGATGTGTGTGGATCAATAATATGTGGAGCGAGCGATTGAGAACATGGCAGAAAGGCAGCCTTTGGTTGAGAAGAAAGGTAGGACAATTTCAGTCATCTGGAAACATTTTGGCTTCAAGTTGACGGACGTCAAGCAAAAGGAATTGTTTGCTGTCGTGTCTGCCCCCCAAGGCAACGCAAGCGAAAAAAGTCCAAAAAAAGTTAATAACTTAGAAATTATGGTGAAAAGGTGGTTTCTTGCAACCCTAGAATTAAGATAAAAATATTCACAAACGAAAAAACACTGCTGGTTGCTGATAAGTAGTGTTTAACTTTTGATTTAACACTAAAAAGTAAAACCCTCTGCGCGCACTGCAGCGCAAGCAGACAGATGCATGACTCAGAGCAGCATGTGTCATTGACACCAGACTCAGAGCACAGCGGACCGGTGGAAAATGTCACCATCAGCATATTATTTTACATCAATAAAATCTATTTTATCATTATTTTGAGCCACATTGTTGAAAGAATTTAGCTGTCTGTGTTCAAAAAGGATAATAGGTCTCCATTCATTGCACGTCGGGCTTTCTATTTCCTTGTCGGAGATGGTGTTGCGTTCAAGGTCCCCCCCAAAAAAACTGAAGGAAAAAAAAGGCAGAATATTAGGGGAAAAAAAATTCACAATCGAATCCCGTGTCATCGAACGAAGCTTCAAATTTTTTGGGTCAGCCCTAGTGTATTTATTTTTATTCATTGTTTTTATTGCTATTATTATTTGAATTTACTATTATTATTATTATTTTTATTTTTATTTTTTTCTTGTTTACTTGTTACTAATTTATTTCTGGCTGTTCTTTTAAGTTATATTTAAAGTTGAGTTTTGGTGGAGTTTTGAAATCAATGAATAAAAGTGTTTATTAATCGTGATTTCAATATCAATCAAAATAATCGTGATTATTATTTTTGCCATAATTGTCCAGCCCTGGTTTTCCCTGGGTTTTTTCGAGACCAAGGTGGCAAAGGCCTGTGGCGGGGGGCATCTTAACAGCTGTACTTTTAGATACGGTCCCCCCCCTCTATCAAATATGAAAGGAGGCCCCCACATGCTTGAACTTTACACTGCTGACTTGTATAATCAGAACAGACGTCCTGTGATTTTGAGCCTTCTATGATTATATTTATCCTTTACAGCAGGCACATCCTGACAGCTGAGAATATTACTGTCAGGTATTGTCCCCCCTCTATTAAATATGAAAGGAGGCTGAAAATCACAGGACATGTCTGTTCTGATGATACAAGTCAATGGTCCTGAAATGTGTGTTTCTCTTCTATAATACACATTCAACATCTCTGAGGCCATGTCTTTCCACGTACGGGCTTCCTTCGCCTTTCAAACGGGGCAGAGCTCCGTGGGAAACAGTAGGAGAGACACAGCCCGAGGGGGAACCAGGATCTGACACAATACCAGAGGGAGAAGCAGGTCCGTTACGCTACGGCGTCGCTTTGGGTTGTGAGCATGCATGACGCGCGTCTACATTGAAAGTAATGGGTTTGTGCGAGCAAAAGACGCTACATCTGAATGCCCCCCATGCACACACACACGCTTTAACCAAGGCAGCGGCCAAAAGCACCCAGGTGGCCCGCCTTTGTCTTAGATAGGCAGGGAAAACCCTGGATAAATGTGCATACCAAATTTCGTTTGTGTACATGGAATTTAAAGGTGGGGACATTTAGTTTTTAACTATTGGGGGCACTACTGAGCCAAATCCCTACACCCAAGCACAATATCCATATCAGATATC